>NC_135497.1:85204049-85309049 GCF_052857255.1 Amblyomma americanum | reverse complement strand
ACCGGCAGTAATGACAGCGACCACGTTGTGCGTGATATGATACACGATTCTGCGTGTGGATTCGTTTACATGAAGGTTAGACAGGACGGTGTCTCTACGGTCGTTTTGGACAGCATCCGCCGACTCAGTGTTCATTCATGGGCAGTAATCTAGCTCTGCATTGCCGCGCGGGTGGTCTCCGGCCAGTTCTCGACTCGTGTGCAGTTGTAAGGCGATACGGGCCGTACTGATAACTGCACGAGGGAGATTAGCAAGGGACACGCAATAAGAGAGAGGGCCTCCGCTTTCTTCAGCACACCGTCTGTGGCGCTGTCAGAAACAGAACTTCTGGTGACAAGACGGAAGTTCAGTAATCGAAGTGTCCGATGTTTCCAGTTTTAGTACCGATGGCAACTCCTGTTTTACTAACAATGCCTGTTTTGACGCCCTTCCATTCAGTACACAGCTCCCACGCTCAGATAGGTTGCTGTGACATAATGCAGCTCAGCTGATAGTCAGTGCTCGGGTATCTGTTCTCCAATAAAGAACACACAAAATAATCTCCAGTGTCTGTTGTCTCTGCGTCTGTTTCTCCTGCTGTTTTACCATGAAGCTGATTCGTCGTGAACCAACTCGCTCAACGCTACATCTTTCTAATACTGTTTCTTTGTTTCGCCCACATTTTTTCTCTCTTTCTTCTTAACAAGGGATAAGTATTTTGTTCTCATCCCTCCATTGCTGATCGAACCCTGCTTTTATTTGTTCTTCGCGGTAGCGCCAGCCACCCTCTCTTCTTCCCGCTCTGCCTGGCAACAGGTTCCTCTTGCCCCTCTCTCTGCCTTTTCATTTCGCGCCGGCTCACCCGCACCGTTAAAGCCTATTTTTCATCGGTGTCTACTCAACGCCGCATTGCTCGTCGCCCCTACCACCTATGCGATGCGGCTTCAATTCGCCAAACAAAGGCGCCTGTTTTTCGTTTACCCGGCTTTCGTTCGTAGGCCTCTTGTGACCGTCCGCGAAGGAGAAACGCTACAGTCGGTGTTGTTTGTGAACAAGCGTTAGTTTCCGGCCGGGCGTGAGCGAGAGTTTGCGGCGCCGCCTTGAACCCTTGCGTACACCCGTGCCCCCTTTTGTGTGCGCGTGTGTGTGGTTTCTCGTCTTGTCGCTCCTTTGCACTTCGCTGTGTGCGATATGAACGTCAGTTGCTGGTGCAGTGCTCGTCTTGTCTTTTCATCCTGCGTTCATGTTTTTGCGTGGCTTTACTGGCATTCTTCATGTACCAACTCGCACAACGCCGTACCTTGTTGCTCTATAACTACCTTTGCGCTACGGGAAAAATGGAAGCCTTACTACGCAGCAGCTAGGGTAGTTTTCCGCAGCAAGCATTTTGCCGCTCTGGCAGAGTGCTTTTTTTTTAATTCGCTCTCTCAACAAAAGGGGGAACTGCTTTGATTCTTGCGAGTTCACGGGCAGAAAGTTCTACGGGGCGATGCTCGAGTTCTGCCTTCTCTGTCAAGTAGTGTTGCATCCTTTTAGAAAGCGCTGCGACAATTTATCCTACATCAGCTGCCTTTGCATGACCCATTAGTGGTACAATAATTATCCCCACTTACCAAGGCAACAATAAAAATGAGCAGCAATGCGCTTTCAGGTCGACAATTTCCAGCATATTTCGTCACAAGAAGCTGAAAGCACCGATGCGTCGAAAACATCAGAAAGATGCAAGCAGTTTCCGTTAGAGTCGCACTTTACAATATCGACTAAAGTTCTACAACGCGTGGCAGCCTCGCTAAGACGCTCGGATTCGGGGCGCGTTCCTGATCGACAATTAACATTTCCAGTGCGCGCGAAAGGCGCGCTAAAACGAGACATGATAAGGAAAACCATCACCTGTGAGACTGTGCACAGAAATTCTCCGTGGATGCAAAGCTGCGATGAAGAGTTTGTCAGATCCGCTGGAAGAAATTAGGAGAGAGAGAAAAAAATAAGAAAGAACAGCCGTCGCTCACTTTGCAACGCATGAATACAGTTCTAGTTCGTTTCTTAGATTTCGTACACTGCTTTTACCATTCCTTCTCTGCATGGTCTGTGCGCTTGACGCGCCCGTTTGGAGCCTCCAATGATGGACTTCACAACAGCCTACACCACTGTTGATCAAAATGTTTTGCTGCTGGAAGATTTTACGCCGCAGCCTCTTTCAAGGCACAGTTCTGTGCGAAAATAACAAAAAAAACCTGCAGCCCTTCTTAAATTCAATCTTAAAGAATAAAATGCAGTAGCATTTTAGGTTGCCCGCTATGATGTCTACAATGGGCGTCTAATGTTGTACTTGCGATTTTCCTGCCAAAACTCTGGTTAGAACAAGTTCCATAGCTCTTATATGGTATCCATGAGTTCCTGTCTAGAATGTTTGAGTACCGTCCATTGGATTATCACATAGTATTATACTCATCCGACCAATTAATCCACCTTCATCCATTTTCTGGTGTAGGCCTACTTCCAAAATATTGGGGGTCCTTAGGAATTTTTTGGGATGGGTCAACGTCTAAATTTTGCGGGTTCTCACATTTTCAACTTTGGCGGTGCCCTCTGATTGGTCGACTGATGGTCACGCTGTGTTGATGACGTCACGACCCTCTCAATCGCATTCATAGATCGCGGGGAGTCCTCATACCCCAACTAGCGCAGTGGTGTAGCGGCTAAGCGACGCGCCTCTGCCGCGGCAGGTGGCTGCTTCAAAGCCAGCCACCGGTGGTGCTTGTTTGTGAGACCCAGGCTACTCTTCCCGAGCTCCCGTAAGGCTCACGCGCAGCGCCACGGTGGGCACGTGGCAGCTGAATTGCAGTTTAGCAACGGTGTGCAGTTTGCTCGCAATCCGTTGGGCAGGTTGTGATGACGTCATAAGGTCACGTGACCTCTCTCGGCCAATCAGGGAATTACGTGTGGAAATTAAAATTTCTCAATGCTCTCTGAGTGATCAATTGGGGTGATGTGAAGAAAATTTCGTAACGCAGAAGACGGGAATCATTTGTGAGACGACAGCCTAAATGTTATATCGCATTAAAAGTTCAAAAAAAAAAACAAGCGATTCTCTAACTAAAAGGCCTATGTTTTTTACAACGTGTTCTTAAAACAACTTTCAATGGATGGGAATCTGTTGTCAAAGGCATTTGGTGATGCTTTTCACAACAACTTCGTTGAGTCAAGCCCACCCACTTCAGCAGGAATCGTTTGCTGGACCCATCAGTTTTCACCAGTGCAGTAACGAAACGAATGTCCTACCCAATTAGACACGGACCATAACATAGCCTAAGTCGAAAGGTCGGAACCTGTTTACATCCTTTGCAGTTCCTAAGAGCGAACATGTAGCCATTTTTATTACACTCCGTCCAAGCAGAGCAAATCGACAAGCTACTGAAAACTATGTTATTCTGACCAGCCTCCCCCGAAATCGCCCTCTTTATATCCGACTATTGCAATGCTGCAAGAAGCGCGATTAGAGGAGGAGGCAAAGGAGGAAAGTAAGAGGAAGTTTTGCAGATCAGCCTGTTTTTAGATTTAAGCCCCCCACTTAAGTGCAGTCAACGCGGTGTTTACGCGGCTCATGCTTCCTCTCATTTTATGGGATCTCTTTTAAGGCCCGAAGACATCTATGCGCTCACAGAAATAAATAAGTTGTCAAACCTCTCAGTTTTAAAGTAATTTCGCTCGTGCGTGTGCTATAGCATACTCCAAC
Source organism: Amblyomma americanum (assembly GCF_052857255.1). Classification (NCBI taxonomy): domain Eukaryota; kingdom Metazoa; phylum Arthropoda; class Arachnida; order Ixodida; family Ixodidae; genus Amblyomma; species Amblyomma americanum. Next base: position 85,305,334 of record NC_135497.1, on the reverse strand, counting down.
TCAGTACGTATAGGTTTTTTCGAAATAGTAGTGACAGTACTCGATTCGCAAGCATCTCAAAGCATTACTCACTCTAGGCGCCTCGTACGAGGTCATTTCACTCTGTTTTCGCAGGACAATCAGTACACTGGCTACTTGGCGCAGGAAAGATGATTCATCGTGTAAAGAAACTCGGCAAGCGTCCGCGTGTCTTAATTCATCGCCCTCGCCAATACAGCGGTATTGAGCAGTAAAAATGTTTTGAGACCAAATGCGCCGACGTTAGGAAACAGAAACGGCAGAGCGCTAAATTCGCAGAAAGTCCGCCGATGGCCCGCCACGCACACAAATGTTCCCAGATTTTATCGCTTGATGATCCCTCGTGTTTTCGATATTCTAGTGAGGAAAAACGAGAACGCCCTGTGTCATGTACGATATTCAGCAAGTTAAAGAACGAAACGCTGTTGACACATTTACAAGTTTTTCCAACGAGATGATCACGCTCACAACAGTAATGAAGCCAACACAAAATCATTGCTGTCTTTCCTTCAAGGTAGACAGCATTTTGCCTGTATTGACCGTGTCTTGCGCTCGTTGATTCAACGCATCAAATGTGCAAGCTTTTTAACTGACACAGGCTGGCTAGCGCTCTTCCGTGCAGCCATTAGCTTTACGAGAGACCACGCTACTCACGAGACAAACTGTCCCAGAAGCACCTGAAGGATGGCCTGGGTCATTTGAAACTCCAGCAACACGTGCTCCGGCCGAAAGCCCTCGAAGCTTCCGTCCTCCTTTTGCGCGCACGTGGGCTGGAACACTCGCAGCACGCCGGCGTGGCTGCCCACCAGGATTTGTTCTGCGTGAAAAAACCACGTGAAAAATTCGGCGCAATCTACTGTCTTTGCCGAGCCTGCCAATGCAACTGTACTAATTGCTTTCAAGACAATGACGTCGGTTCGTGGCCGCACAGGTCGAGCTTAAGACTATACGGTGAGATGGCTGCCGAATGAATGGGCCCAAGAGTTTGGCGCAATATACCAGAAGTTTCAGAGAAGACTTTAAGTAACTCTCAGATAATAATAATAATAATAATAATAATAATAATAATAATAATAATAATAATAATAATAATAATAATAATAATAATAATAATAACAATAATAATAATAATAATAATAATAATAATAATAATAATAATAATAATAATAATAATAATAATAATAATAATAATAATAATAATAATAATTGTTTTTTTGGGGAAGGAAATGGCGCAGTATCTGTCTCGTATATCGTTGGACACCTGAACCGCGCCGTAAGGCAAGGGGTAAAGGAGGGAGTGAAAGAAGAAAGGAAGAAAGAGGTGCCGTAGCGGAGGGCTCCGGAATAATTTCGACCACCTGGGGATATTTAACGTGCACTGACATCGCACAGCATACGGGCCCGCTTTTTGCGTTTCACCTCCATCGAAACGCAGCCGCCGCGGTCGGGTTCGAACCCGGGTACGCCGGATCAGTAGCCGAGCGCCCTTAAGTAACTCTCAAAATTACTCATTAAAAGTTATTTATTAAAAAATTAGTTAACCAGCTTACTACTTAAAACTATTCACCAATTTTCTGGTGTCCGCCAACATTTAATAATAATAATAATAATTGGTTTTGGGGGAAAGGAAATGGCGCAGTATCTGTCTCATATATCGTTGGACACCTGAACCGCGCCGTAAGGGAAGGGATAAAGGAGGGAGTGAAAGACGAAAGGAAGAAGAGGTGCCGTAGTGGAGGGCTGTGCTGAAAGAGCCATATTTTTACCCCAACATTTACTTAAAATTTGGTTTTTAAGGTAAAAATATGGCTCTTTCAGCACAGTATTACCAGTGTTGGCGGACACCAGAAAATTGGTGAATAGTTTTAAGCAGTAAGCTGGTTAGCTAATTTTTAATAAGCAACTTTTTAACTAGTAGAGTTAGGGACCTAGATGCAACTAGAGATTTGTAGCCGGTTGTTGGTAATAGCCATATTAATTTTTAGAATATATAAAACGCGGTTAGCCTTGGCGCTGTGCCTCGACAAAATTTGGCTTTTTTTATTAGTTACGTGCACTGGAGAGGTTGCTTTGCCTGCATGGTTTTCGAAAGCGCGTGTTTTGGGCACGATGTAGACAGATTTTATCGAGCCACAGCGCCGAGGATAATCGCGTTTTCGAAATTCTAAAGACTGGTAAGGCTATTACTAACGACTGGCTACAAATCTCTAATTCCAACTAGGCGCCTAACTCTAAGAGTGAAACAGTTAATTATTAAAGATTAGTTAACCAGCTTACTACTTATAACGATTCACCGGTTTTCTGGTGTCCGCCAACACTGGTTATACTATGCCGCAAAAGCCACATTTTTACCCAAAAAAGCCTATTTTTGAAAATTACTTAGTCTTCCCTGATACACCTGACATAATACGTGCCTTAAATTCTGACGTAAAACACCCCAAAAAAACGACACCTCGCGCAGCAAGCTGTGAGCAGCCATATAGGCTGTAGCTACACAGATATGCACACTTAACCATGCTCCGTAATTTAGTATCAGAGCGATAACAAACTTTCAACCTTCAGTTGTGTCATGCAATAAAACTCTCTTGAATCACACGAAAACGTAGAGCCGTCGACGGTAGCTTTGCATCAGGTAGAGTATCCTGCATTCCCGAAAGACGCTGCACATAGGGATAATGACCGCCAATGTCAATTAAAGTCGAAAGTTTTGCCCGTTATATGCAGGCTTTTTTTTTATGGCAGAATTTTTTTACATATTAGTAACATTTGTTTTGTTTATTTGATATTTGCATCACCAACAGGCATTACAGCGGGCGGGGGTCTCCTTCACGAAACAAAATAGGAAATCATGCACTTCAGGCACCAAAAAAGGCTTCAATCGATGCATAATTAACAATATGTGGCGGCAAGCATTCCATTCACGGACTGATCTATACGAAAAAAAAACGATTAAAAATTAAGTCATCTCTAAGAGGAGAGTTATAAAGTCTTAATTTGCGGTCCCTTCTTTTTGAAGCATGGGATGGAGGCTTTGAATATTTTCATTTCTCTGTACTTATTTTAGGGTGATAAACAGCGTGCAAAAATTTCAAATCTGATGTGTTTTTTGTTTTAAGAACTGGTCATTGAAGCATGCATTTGCTTTCTCACACGCTAAGTGCCCTATCGTAATATCGAGAAAAAAAAAGGGGGGGAGCCCTATTCTGTTTCTTTTTTTTTCAGTTTTTCTACAGGTTCTTTCGCAATGGGTCCTAACAGATAGATGCATACTCAAGTACCGTGCGGACAGGAGTAAAGTATAACTTCCTTGAGGTGAAATGGGTTGAAATTTCTTAGCAGAAGTTGTAACACTCCAGCTGTTTTCTTGATACGGTGTAGAATTTTAAATGTGCTTTGACTGCGTCAGGTCAGCAGAAAAATAAACGCCGAAGTACCGCAATTTCTGGTATGCGCAGGCCGGGGACTACACATGTTTGCATGCTAAAATTGTTCGATGTGCGAGCTATCTATAAGTGCGGACTATACATGTTAGTTTAGTTTTAAAAATCGCCTATTATAAGATGCCATGTCCAAAGTAATTCTCATTGTCGTGAGGTTTTTTTTAAAGACACACATGAGTTCTGTTTGCGTTTCTTACATTCATCGCGCAGTTTACTGGTGCTATGCATAATTACCTACACTTGCAGCTATCTCCATTCGAAGTATACCGCGCGTCTTCTCCCAACAACTCACATAGAAAAAAAATTAGGCAGACACACGTAAGATTGCTTACGTGCGAGAATGTGAAAGCTTTAAAGTGCTGAGTCATGTTTCGTTGCAAAATGTCTCAGCCATAAATATGACCGCGGGGCATGACTATGCATAATGTTGTACAAGCTCTTTACACCTTACATTACGCTACTTGTAAAGTGCTGAGCCATGCTACGTTGCAGAATGACTGACTCATGAGTCATTACTATGAGTGCGAGGCATGACTGTGTACAATGTTTATACAATTGTATAATCCTAACGTTACTTTAAAATGCTGAGTCATGCAACGTTGCAGAATGATTATGAATTATACGTTATGACTATAACTACGAGCCATGACTTCGCATACTTCATACAAACTCTATACACCTTACGTTACTTGTAAAATGCTGTCATGCTACGTTGCAGAATGCTTCCGAGTCATAAGTCATGACTATGGCTACGCATACTTTGTAAAAACTCTATACAACTTGCATTGCGTTACTTGTAAAGTGATGAGCCATGATACGTTGCAGAATAACTATGAGTCATGACGATGACAACGAGTCATGACTTTCATAGTACGTTGCGTTTCATAATTCATGACTATACATTCTAGGAACTGCATCATCCGAATTTCGTGCCATAAGGCTTTCGCATTAATAAAGCAGGTGCCTGATCACTAGAGTTTGATTTCATAAGACATGCCCACAGGCTTGCTGTTATCACAATCATCCCGCGCAATGCGTTGCTGTGCGTTTCGCCTCACAGCAAGAAAGATTGAGCTGACAGAGCTGGACATGTCTGCTCTCAAGGAAGAAAATCAGAGCCAAGACAGCAAAGACGAACTTTTTGCCGACACAGGAATGGTACTTCTCGTTTGCTCCAACAGCCCGGATAATGTTGATCATGGCGGATTTTGAGACTGCATAATTTTTGTGGCGATAGTAAAAAAAAAAGAAAGCTTTTAATCGCCAAGAGAACCGCAAAGAAATACACTGTCGTTTCGGCGCCCGTACGGATTTGTGGACTGTGCATCTAGCCCCCGCGGACTAAGCACCGAGTGCGGATAACGTGGTAAAAAAATTTGTTTTTCAACAAGAACTGACCCCAGCCGACAATGCACCTGGTGCGGATTGTAGTCCGGATATTACGGTACTTAAAATCTCGTGCTTTGCACAAGTCATCGTTGTTCATGCTGCATGCACATGGCGGGTTAATACAGGACGTCATTAAAGTACAGGACTGAAATGTAGCTGTGTGTTAATAGTATTTTTTCGAAATCGATTTGAATACAAGGAGTCTAGCTGTGCCATCCATAATATAACAGCGCAGAAAACGAGGACAAACAAAAATCCAGACAACGCGAGCACTGAATCGAATACGAATTGAATATTTGCATTATTATTCGCTACTTGTGGGAATATGCGTACAAGACGGTTATGTTCGTAATAAACGAATATTCATGCAAAACAGCGAGGCGCTAGCGGCGGCGCTATAACTGATGGAGTTAGAACTTTACGTAACACTGGTCTCCCCGGACGCAACACTGGTCTCCCCCAGGGGGCACGCAAGACGAAGTCAGTATAACAGAGAGCTTTAGCATACGGGAGACGTACTAGTGTAGACGTATACGAGCCCGGTCGCCGGTACACGTCTACTTTAATACGTCTCCGGTATGCTAAATCTCACTATACGACCGTCACGTCGCACGCATAGAAAAATCACCTTTTGCTGCTGATGTCGACAACGAAGAAACCAGTGCCACATTTTTGTTCATGAAAGAGACGAGAGTTTTGAGCCATGTCCTACGAGATGGGGCATGAAGGCAGGGCTTTCTAAACCTGGAAGAACCCTGCAGCATCGCCCAGTCTTCAAGGCTATATCATACGTAAGCATTATGAACGCCGTCACACCAGTGGACCGCGTCCCAGGGCTGGATCCTCCTTCCCGCGCGCAGACTGGTGTCTGCAGCATGCTACGAGCAGTCTGAGTGGGCCCTGTTCTTGAACCGGTCGTTGATGAAAACTACGGAGTGCCTATTCCTACTTAGTGCCATTTATTCGAAAACTATTCGAAAACTTGAGAACGTTATCGCTTCATTTGGCATAATTTTGAACATGCGCTATTTGATTTGTTAAGCGAATCGTATAGGAGGATATTCTATTTGGTATTCGAAAATTTCGGATATTCGCGCACCCCTATTGAGATGGAACCTCGTTTTTCAGGTCAGCAGAACGCCGGAAATTTTTTCTTAATTTTCAGAAATTTAGAATTTTGTAGCAACCACTTTTAAACGCAAGAAATAGCACGCAAACAGATTTGGTAGATGCGTGTTAACATCTACGTGTTCTCCATAAATTCATTTTTAAAAACCCCGTAGTTGGGCCCAAGGCCGAGCTTTCCTTGAAATTCACTTAATTGGATTCCATCAGCATTGAATTCACTCAGTACACTGCATAGTCAGTTATGCTTGTGCCAGTTAGAAAAACAAAAAATTTGTGACTTTTGAGATATTTAGTGGATACAAGAAACGGAATGGAGATACTTTCTTCTTTGCGAAGTACCACGATCACAACGAGGTCGACTTCCTAACAAGCTTCCTTGCAGTACAGAGAAGCTACCTCTCACGACGACTTAGTATCTCACTCGCACGCAGATAAACAGCTGCGAATCACGTTCTCCAATGCGTGCCGTGTAATCGTCTTACTTTTCATCGGTTTGCGTACAGAGCGATGCTCTTCTTCGAGTAGTCGCGATCTGGAGACAGAATTATATTGCCCCGAGCACCGACATTCTTGAAAAATAGAACGATGACGCTAGTGTTCCTGGTGTGTGCTTTACAGGAACACTAGCTGACGCTAATAGCCCCCCTCCCCCCCTCCCGCTACTGAGCGAAACACGCAGTACAGCAGAGGCCATGCTGAAACTGTGTGACGCCCCGCTCATATTCAGTCACCGAAGATAGATCTATAGGGAATAAAGGCGTTCCATCTTCTGCTCTCATGGCCGAAGCTCGAAAACGAAAATGTGTCATTAAACGCAGGATATAGGGGTCAATCCCACTTCCCTTCTCTCGCTTAATATGTGTACAGCCTGGATTCCCAGATTCGTTTCATTTACAAGCCCACTTTACGAGAAATTCACAACTGGTCATCAAAATAAAAAGAAAAAGAACGTTATTTTGTTTGTTACTAATCCAAATAAATTTGCACGATTAAGGAGCGAACCTGAACGCATGCATGTCACTCTTTGGTACCACATATAACCGGAAGCTTTTTCGTGCACTGCAGCAGCAAAAACACTGGAGTCACTGAAGAGACCTGCAGAGAACCCGCCGTTCATTTCCGTCGGATTAATTAAATGAGTGCCAGATTTCTTGTTTGATTAATTTTGCTGAGATCGATCTGCTTGCGCGGATGCAAATGTTGGAAAAAAGCCTAAGCCTTGCCTAGGTTCTGGCACCAAAAGTACCAGAACCTACACAAAGTAGGATCTGGCCGCGCATGCAAGTTTTCTGCACCACCACTAACCTGATTTAGACGGGTCATTGGTGGCGTTGCCAATGCACAGGCAGGCAGCATCAAATGCCTCGTCTGTCCCACAGGTAGCAGTCCACCAGTCACGCGCTTTAAAAAGTGACATCTGAAGGTTCACCAAAACCTGGGAAGTGAAATAGCGGTTCACGTCTGGAAAATAACCAGCTTGTATCTACATTTGCGCGACACCATCCAGTCCGTCGCACCTAAGAGCTGTTCCCCTTCGAAAGAAAACCGAAAAACCACAGGTTTGCTTTCTTTGGCATTGCGTCGGCGGTGAGGCCATTCACACAGCGGATATTCGTTTTATATTAGCAAAAGACCAACTTTATGAATTCTCAACACTGACAGTGGAACGCAAATCCGCTCATCGGTGTATAAACAGTTACAGTTTATGAGAGCGAAACCGATCTCAGGTATCCCTAACGGTTCCGTTTATCGCACCAGGATCAAAATCCTGAGGATAGTCTATCGTTTTGAATGGCAAGATCAAAACTTTGCACACTCCGGCCGCTGCAGGTCTGAACTAACCTCTCATTCATACAAGCGTTGCAGCGAGTCATGTCAGTCTAGGCGCCTATATACCGAAACAAATAATTATCCATAAACGTTTGTGCAAATCAGACTGCTGAACAGACGCACGGCATACCTGAAAAACACGGGCGCATGTCGTTTCGCCGGTCGTCTAGCAACGCGCCAATCTACGGATCCAGGTGGCGCCACTCAGTGGGCAGGGGCCTTCCCTCCTTCGCATGGACGGTCTGGAGGAGAGGGAAACGCGCGCTGCCCTCAAGTTCGCGGAGGTGCTTTCGCCGGACGCGGTGGCTTTCTGTTGACGGGGGTGGGGACGCATAAATAGCGAGCGTTTTGAACGAGGCGCTAATCTGTGTACTAATGGTGTAAGCCTGCTTTGTCAATCTTTCGTTTTCCTCCAGCAACAATATTTGATTAGAATTCATAACGATGTGCAGAATGAAAATTTCTTGATATAGGAACATTTAAAAGAACTGCAAAGAGCCGAGAGACGCGTACGGGAGCAGCAGCGTCATGTCTTTCGGTTAAGGGCTGAGACGAAGAACTATCGCCGGTTAGAAATAATACAAACTTCGGAATCACAAAGTGAACAAGGGAGGGAAAGCCTCAAGGTGCTTGCCAACGTTTCGACAAAAGAGCATTTGCCTTCATCCTCTTTCCCTTGTTCACTTTGTAGTTATCTGTCCACCCTCTCTCTATCTTGGACTGCAAACTGCGTAAGATTGTACAGCTTAATCACTGCAGACAAATGTCCCACAGCTTTTCTCGGCAGGAATTGGCATTGGTAACGCGTTTTGTGGCCGTTATTAACGCCGGAGTCTGTACCTATACCTTTCCAGGTCCTTATGTCACTAAATTTCTGTTCGTACGTCCGGCCATCTGTCCGAAAACTGACACCGCAACTTAGCAATACAGCTCACCCCGATAACAATAAAGAGAACCCATGTCTGCATTAGCGTTCAGTGTATACATAGGTTATTTGTGTTACCGAGGTAAGCTTGACAAAAAAGTAGCAGGCAAGAAGATAAATTAAGATAGCCTCGATAGCGTGCATATGGGCTTCTGTAGGAGCTACGCCGCAAGAGCAGGATAAAGGTGCAGTAATCCGTCTCATCCGCGGTATTCTCTCTGAGCACACTGGAAAAAGAACGATATTAAAATACGGTGTCATTTATGCGGTCTTGAATGATGATGAAGATGAACAAGGAAGTATTACAGGACGGCCTCGACACTATACACGACTGCCATTGGGAGCTATGGTACGAAGATAAATTAAAGGTTTTCGACGTAATCATTATGAAAGAGCAATAAATGCGTAAGTGCGGACATGACTGCAAATTAACGGACGCAACAATGAGCGCTGGAAGATCTTTCATCTTCAAAAAAAAAAAGATTTAGATAAGGTTTATGGGTCGCGAAAGTTCTTTGCATTAAAATATTGATTTATAATTTATCGCATCAGCCATAACACAGAAGCGAAAACAAGAAAGAGGAAACTAGGATCAGAAAGAAACCTGACGTAGTCAATAAAATGCAGCCCCGATCGTGTCATTACCAAGACAAGACAGTTGAGGTTGCACGGAGTCATTACTGAACTGTGGATAAATCAGAGGAACCAGACAGTTACTCCTAGAGATATTAGCGATGAAGAGAGAGGCATCCTGGTTATTGGTGAAGATTGAGGAAAGAAGTCCTTACAGACTTTCGAGAGGGAAACCAACGGGTGAGGATTGCCTAAGTGACTGTAGACTTTCTGAAAGACGGCGTAAATACTGTGTGCAGAGTGTCTATGTGCACAATACATTATGGCCCCATAAGTACCAGTAACATAGAAGAACATTCACAATTTTCATTCACAAGGCTGTGTCGGAGATATGAAAAACTGCCGATATATTGACGCATTGTACGTTTTACGAAGCACCTTATAAAGCCTGTTGTTACAGACACAGTCACGCATAAATCTCTTCGTGCTTGAAGTGTGCCCGTTAGTCGTGAGCGCTCAACGATGTTTGTTAACAAATAGCCCCACGTATTTGCATAGGCGCTTCAAGTCCGAGGAAATAATTTTTATAGGCTCGATGTCTGTTGTCAACTGCACTGTCACGGTGCTGCACGCGTTGCACTACAGCGTGCAAAGTTGCTATCCCCATTCTCACCATGCACCAGCCCTAGTAGCACAAATTGCTGCTGTTTGTACTCTACATTGATGATTTACCGCCCTGTTTAAAGCATTGCAATAGTATACTAAACGCAGATGACTCTACCATCGCACCAGGACATTAATCAGCTCATACATTACCTACAATATGACCTTAATTCTCTTGAGCGCTGGTGTCACATTAACCGCCTGCCCGTGAACGTCACTAAGGCTTGTTTTCAGATGTTTCATCCCCCTCAGAAGCCATTGCCCACTACACCACTACTATACCTCAATTCTGCTGCTATTTCGTCGCAAGGTCGAGTTTCATTTCTGGGTGTTATCATTGACCCTCACTTAAAATTCCATCAGCACGTAGCTGAAACGGTCAAGCAGATTTCGTATGGGTTACGCGCACTAATTAAAGCCCGAAGCTATTTCCCAATCCAAACTTTATTATCCCTTTACTACGCATTCATCCACAGCCACTTAAACTACGGTATCTCATCTTGGGGTAACGCCTATCATATTCATCTCTGGCCTTTAATAAAACAGAAAAAGCAAGCCACGCGCATCATAACCTATACCCCTGGAATGTCACCCTCACGCGTGCATGCATGCATCCATCCATCCATCCGTCCGTCCGTCCGTCCGTCCGTCCGTCCGTCCGTCCGTCCGTCCGTCCGTCCGTCCGTCCGTCCATCCATCCATCCATCCATCCATCCATCCATCCATCCATCCATCCATCCACCCGTCCGTCCGTCCGTCCGTCCGTCCGTCCGTCCGTCCGTCCGTCCGTCCGTCCGTCCGTCCGTCCGTCCGTCCGTCCGTCCGTCCGTCCGTCCATCCATCCATCCATCCATCCATCCATCCATCCATCCATCCATCCATCCATCCATCCATCCATCCATCGTCCGTCCAGCTGAGGATGTGGAAAGCGGTCTCATGGACTCGCCCTCGTGCAAAATTTAAGGGTGCTGTCTTTGAGTCGGTAAGTACGTACCGGGCATTAGTGTGTGTAAGGGCAAGCGCGAATGTCGCCCCTTTCGAGGATTTCGGGGTGGATGTGGCAGGAAGGTGGAGAGTGGCGATGAGTTGGAGTGTGTCTTCGCCCGTGCGGGCTGCGTCCACCCATATGGCGTCGGCTTCCGATTGATGGGTGGCGTGGGTGTTCCAAGGGGGGGGGGGGGGGGGGGGGGGGGGATAATGAAACATAGGGCATTGTGGGGGTAAAACAGGTATGAAGTCCTCAGAAGTATTTGGAAATGAATAATGGTGCAGGGGCTTACTTTCGGGAATGCGGTTCTATGCTTAAGGGCTGAAGTTCAGTCGCGATTAGAAGTAAATCAGAGAACTGTTGGAAGATTAGCACTAGGTGCCCACGGGAAAACCACAAACGAGGCAGTACAGGGGGATATGGGCTGGGCAACGTTCGACCAGCACGGGAAGCTCAGGGTTAAGTACTACTATACGAAGAACGCCTGAGGAAATTGGACGATAACAGTTGTGCAGCTAAGGTATTTAAATATCTGTACAAAAAGAGCGTCGACACACAGTGGCGGATACGAACTAGAAAGCTGGCCAGTAAGTTTGCCAGAGACGAGGAACGAGAAAGAAAGAGCATTAAACGACAGGTTAAAAACGTCGAAGGCAAAAAATTGGATAGATTCAATGGAAAAGAAACGTGGTGTAGAACTATATCGATGCTGGAAAAGGCAGATCAGGAAGGAAACGTTTTATGATAACTGAAGAGGCAGTGCCCTCCTCTTTGAAGCTTGGTCAGGGTGTCTTAGAACGCGCAGCTACAAAAAAAATTAACGAAGAAGATGACACATGTGCTGTGTGTGGTAAATCTGCAGAAACAATAGAACACCTTATTCTAAAATGTGATGGTATCCATCCCGATGTCGATGCAGGCACAGTCACTCTTCCTGAGGCCTTAGGGTTTAGAGATAACAATAGTCATGTAAATAAATCTGCGGTGGAAATTAGCAAAAAGCGATTGGAGGATTGGTGGTACAAAAGCAGAGAGGTGACATAAGTTTTAAAGTGTAGGAAGACGTATTTTAAAGAAAATGGAGAATTTTATTAACAACTTACAGCAGAGTTAAACAAAAATAAAGGAAAAAAAACTGAGCATGGTGGCAACTACCACTGCCCCGTTTCAAAGGGGACGCTCCTACCTTCCATCCATCCACCCAGGGGTTTTACTAGGAGCTGTGCGTGTATACGGCGGGGGAGTGGTAGTAATGTGGGGTGGGCTGCTGGTATACGAATTTGTAGGGTGTCAAGTATGTGACGTCCTGTGCGAATGAGCTAGGAGAGTGTATTGTGCTTGTCTGTAGGCCTCTATGAGTTGGCGTGTAGTGTTGTGGAGGCCAAACTGAAGAAGTTTCACGGCTTGGGTGTTAGGGGGAAGGTGCAGCGTCACCTTGTAAACTTTACGGGGCATAGCATCTAGGGTGGCGATTTCTTCTTGTCGGAGTCGCAGGCGTGGGACTGCGTAGAAGAAACGACTGAGTATGAAGGCATGAATGAGACGGCACAAATCATGCGCCTTCGTGCCATAGTGCTTGCCAGAGACTCTGCGGATGAGATGTGAGAGCGCTTTCGTCACCCGCTTGAGTTTCCTGGTAGTGAACGTGTTCCGGAATCTGGAATTGTTCAAACGAGACATTATGACTTGTGATTGGTCTACGGTCGTGAGCAAAACAAATGCAAATGATGCATACAGTGAATTCATTTAAAATCTTTGTGAATACACATATGTATACACATGTATACAAATAAAACAAGAAAACCATGGATTAACCGGGAACATTTAAAATTGATCAGAAAGTAAAACCGCCTTTATCAGATTTTTGTCTGATCACGCTGCGAATCTGCGCTAAAGGAATTTAAAAAAAATGAATCAAGTAAATGCGGAGCTTAGGTGGGCGAAGACTGCATATTACTAAAACTATTTGCAGATATTAATAGACAACGTCCTGGCGCTGCGTGGAAAATTATAATGTCCCTGGGCGTGATAGCTCCCGTTCAATTCCGAGAATAGCCATAAATGGCTGTGAACTGAAAGATAGCGACTTCAGCCACTGCCTTGTAAACTCTGCAACACCAGATACAGTTGCACTAGCTTATAACAGTGTTGAAAGCATATTTCTTGCTCCAACAGAGGAAAATGAAATATGCAGGACATCCATGGCTCCAAATAACAGTAAATCATTGGACACTGACGATATTCAAATTAAACCCGTTAAATATGTATAAGATTTGCTAACGTCCCTTCTTAATATTTTTAATCCGGTACTTGAATCAGGTATACTGCCAATTCTGCTATGAAATGTTCAAGTGCACCTATATTATATAAAGGTGGTGTTCACAATCTTGCGTCCGATTACCGATAAATTTCCGTGCTCCCAGTATTTACCAAGGGATCAGCAAATTTTATTTCTTGTATTACAAAATATTATGACAAGAAAATTATTTTAACATACTCGCAGTATGGCTTTAGGAACGGTCGCTCGACTGAGGCTGAATTGCTAGCACTGAAGGCAAAAAAAAAAAGGAAAATATTGACAACAATTTATTGACAGCCGGAATTTCTATCCATTTCAGTAAAGCGTTTGACTCCATTTTTATCCCGATATTGTCATTAATAAACTTTCGAGAACTGCACAAACGAGACACGGGCGGCGAAGAGGCACAAACGCACACAAACGTAGACTAACAACTTTTTCATGTGAAGGCACACAAGGCGTATACATTAAGCAATGCGGACACTTATAAAAGTTACGCAAGCCCCACCCCCCAAAAAAATCAAAACAAAACTATCTACTGCATTCTGCGTAATTAAACAACAAAGCAGTGAAAAAAGGCACCAGATCACACAACAGCACATAACACTGTATGAGCTCAGAAAAGCTACGTCATGAAACAAAAAAAAAAACAGTGAAAATTGGTGTCCGCACTTGTGCTCGAAGACTGACTAGGCTTTTGTTCCCATATCGGTTGTTTGTACTTTCCACCGCCCAGTTCGGGTCGCACTCGACTGTGTGCTTTCAATGTGCGATTTTTATGGTTTCTATGTTTTCTTAGAGCGGACTGGCCCTGTTTAGGACTATAGTTTACAACGCGATAGTTTTGCAGTTGTTTGATTTCTTTCCTGGGCACTTGTTCACGTGCCGGCGTTTTTGATAAGATGCTGACATTGCTTTATATGCGCATTGTGTTCCTTCACGTAATAAAGTTGTTAGTCTGCGTTTGTGTGCGTCTTTGCCTCTTCGCCGCTCGTGTCTCGTTGGCGCAGTTCATTCTTCGCGTCTATAATGAAGCAACTGGTCCGACAAGTTCTATTCGAGGGACAGGTTTAGCTTTATTTCAGTCCTACTTGGAAAATAGGCACGAGTGTGTGTATGTATTAATAACCAAAGGCCATCTCTCTTACTGATAACATGTGGCGTGCGACAAAAAAGTATTGTGGCTCCCCTTTTATTTAATACTTATATCAATGATATTGCTAGTATCACCTCAGTTTATATATACTAACGATAGTACCTTACTTACTTCAGGGAATAATATCAGCCAACTAGTGCTAGGATGCAATGATATCCTTATTAAGCTGTGAGCATGGACTAGAGCAAATTAAATGAAGGTAAACCCAGTTAAATCCAAAGCCATATTTCATGCTAGGAATAAAGTAGTTCCTTCGCTGTATTCACTCATTTTTCAAGACCAGCACATAGAAATCGTCAACGAACACAAGGTTCTCGGCGGATACTTTTCTTCCCATCTTAAATGGGACGCTCATACAGTATTTATCTCTAAAAAGCTTCTCGTCTTGCAAACGAAAATTACTCGTCTAATTGTAAATTTTGAATCAACGCCGGGTTTAATCCCACAATAGCATCGCTCAGTATGAACCGTGTGAATACCGGCGTAAAATTAAATGCGCAGAAATTTCAGGGGGGTACACGGCTCTCCAGCACTCCAACAAAGGAACCCCGCAGGGATCCGTTACCTCACCAATCCTATATAACATGGCAATGATTGGATTGGCCCAGAAGCTGGAGAAGATCGAAGGCATACAACACGCCATCTATGCCGACGATATCACCTCCTGGACCAACCACGGCTCCCTCAGCCACAAAGAAGAACAACTCCAAGCTGCAGCAAAATGCGTGGAAGATTACGTCAAGGCAAGAGGCCCCGCCTGCTCGACGGAGATGTCCGAGCTCCTGAGAGTCAGGCGATGAAAGCGAAACGAAGAAACCCTCAGCGTTACCCTAGAGGGTCAACGGACCCCTGAGAAGGAAGTCATCAGAATCTTTGGAATGTGGGTGCAAAGCAGCCAGCGATGCACACACACCATCAACCTTCTGAAGCAAGCGACCACGCAGGTGGCTCGCATGATCACCCGCGTGTCGCAGAAACGGAGTGGCATGAGGGAGGAAGATACGCTCAAGCTGGTTGGGAGCCTCGCAATCAGCCGAATCACGTACTCCCTCCCCTACTACAACAACAACAATGGTGAAAGAGAACAGATCGACGCCATCATACGAAAAGCATACAAGACGGCGCTACACCTCCCAAACAATACCTCAACGGAGAAGCCGCTGGCCCTCGGGCTACACAATACGTTCGAGGAGTTGAAGGAGGCGCAACTGGGATCGCAGCTACTCAGGCTCCAGCAGACTGCCACCGGCAGAAAACTCCTGGCCAGACTGGGCTATCAGGAATCAATCAGAGAGGAACAAAGAACGGCGAACCTGCCGGATGAGTTCCGCAGCTCTATCAAAGTAGGACCGCTACCAAAAAACATGGACCCAAATTTACATACAGCCAGGCGAAACGCCAGGGCAAAATATGTAGAGAAACACCTAGCAACCAAGGCGAACACGGTCTACACGGACGCCGCGGCTTATCCTTGGGAACGAGGAACGAAAGAGCAGAAGGTCGTAGCGACAGTGATAGGCTCGGTTTTAAGGAAATCACTTGCGCGTCGGCACGGGATTGTACGGTAGCCGAGGGGGAAGAGATGGCTGTTGCTCTAGCGACCGAAGGAGGGCTACCGCACAAATACATCCCTTGTAATACTAACAGATTCTAAGGAAGCATGTCGTAATTATACAAATGGCATAATTGCCCGCAAAGCGCTCCAGATCCTCCTCCGCGCTCGCCAGAACAAAAATCGAGTCAGACACACCCTGTTTTGGATACCGGGACACACCGACATTGAAGGCAAGTAAAGGGTCGACAAGATCGCTCGAGAGCATACAAGCCGAGCTGGCTTGGACGGAGACCCCGAGGACGTATTCAGACCTGCTAAATTATCATAGAGGAACGAGGATAAGATGCTCCCCACCCCACAACATACTAAACCAACATGACACAGTACACTGGCGGAAACTGCAAACCGGAACTTTCCCAAACTTAAACATACTAAGCAAAATGTTCCCTGGCTAATATAGGGACACATGCCCATGGTGTGGCGCAAAGTCCACCCATTATCACATTACATGGGAATGCAGCAAAAACAAAGCATTCCATAGAGTAGAAAACCCGAGTGCGGAACAGTGGGAGAGGGTTCTCTCCAGCGGCGACCCGTGTATACAACGGGCGCTCATACAGCATGCCCGACGAGCAGCCACCCTCAGTGGAGCCCTGGAATAAGGGCAGCAACCCTGTCAGACAGAAGATATCACCATCAGGAAGATGGAAGAACTCTGTCGGACCGCTGAATGACCTTGTAATTAGAGCAAATAAAGTTTATCCTATCCTATCCTATCTCCATTATCCCCCCCCTCAATCCTCCCCCCGGACTAACGATTCCCAGATGAGGGTATAAACCGTAGTAGAGCACTGCACCTGCTCGGGCCGGGCTGGAAAACGCGCTCATTGACCGGGCCCGGGCTGGTGCTTAGGCTCATAGGCTAAGGCTTATGCTTAGGGGTTGTGTAGGGCTTATGATTCATTATTGCAGGATGAAGTACACGTGTGGCGTTATAGCTCCAACGCGTATGAAGCAGGGAGATGGTGTTGGCTCTGAAAAAAAAAAATTACTCAGTGCTTATTTTCGGTGTCTGCTATAGCTGCATTTTCTTCACGCGAGAAAAATTAAAGAGAATACATTTTTTTTTTCGTTTACTGTTGCTCGGAAAGTCTCAGAAACGAAGGAATCCTTGTGGTTTATAAACCACTGGTACTATACTTTTTTTTTTTTTTACACGGAATGAGAGACAGCTTATTTCTGGACGGAGTTTAATCCGCGTCACTCACAGTGCCATGCCCAACTTCCGAGAAGCACGCCTGGCCGCGTTGAACCATACAACAGAAGTTCGAAAAAGCACAAAATCTGCAGTAGCGGGCCCCACGTACAGCGGCGTTCTTAGTGGGGGGTTCTAACGCTCGACACACGGCTCATTTGCACGAGTGAATTCGCCTAATAAAAGTCACAGCACCACTGACTTGTGGCGTTCCAGATATCAGCGAGCACACGTGGTAGGATCTATCAGAAAACACTCTGCATCTGCTCGGCTTTGTGTCGCTCATAACTAAACATTTGAATTCTCATAACAGCCGCCAGTGAAGGACCTTCATTCGATTGCTCGACGGGGAGCCGTATGTTTAAAGAAAGATAGTACGACTGTCTGCCTTTTCCTCCCAAAAGCACATACGTACGCTACGAGAAACGCCATTGAAGAGGAGCATAGTGGTTTAGGACACTTCTGGTCTTCAAACAGAATCTACGCAATAAATAGGCACGTTTGTTTTTCGTCTCAGAGCCATCCTTCCCTTGCAATAAAGGCTTAATTCATTTCATTCCATAGAAACGTGGCCACTACGGCTGTGAATTAAACTCGCGAAATCGTGATCATTAAAGCAAAAGGCTTCGAGAACGTTTCTATATTTACATATAGACATCGCGGACCGTAAAAAAATGCTCGATTAAAAATACTGAGGTAACACAGAGTTTACTGCGCGCGTGTGCAACCCTTTTTATATGGCTCTCGAAACTTCGGGGATATATTCACAGACAGGGTCACTGTACAAAACGGCGAGCGCGCGGTCCGCCTTATCTTGTCTTCTTTTTGTGTTTACCAAACCAATTTTTTTCAAATGTTATCGAGATATGAGAGCCTTTGGCTGTTCACATCTTGTGTAGCAGGAGACTGCTTGCACACAGCACTTAACCTCTTGAGCTGCTGCGGGAACGGGCTCGGGCTGGACCTCACCTCCGTCGAGCTTGGCGGGCCGTGGCCGAGCTCAGAAGAGTGATAATCAGGGGACCCGGGCCGGGCCCGGACTAGAAGACGCGGGCCTGCAGGGGCCGGACCCAAGCCAGGATCAAGCCACAGAATGCGGCCCGTGCAGTGCTCTAGCCCGAAGTAACGACAAAGCCGTCGCCATCAGCAAAAGCCTAGCTGACCGGCGGCGATAGAGAGGAGCAAACTGGACAGTCGACGAGAGAAGGCTCCATACGTCCCACAGCGACAGGGCATATACCGTCCAGCTACGAACCTTACATAGTGCCCCATGCTTACAGTTCCTTGGTAGGCTGCATTGTTTAACGGCGGATACTTTCCCCTCGAGGAGAATGTTCTCTTCGCCTGTGTTTCTGACCTACGAAACGCTGCCCAATTGAAGACACTTGCTGTTTTCGGACAACCTCTGCGTAACCCATGCGGGTCCTTTGGGTTGCGAATCCCTCTATTGGGATCTGGAGAGGCTTTGGACTTCATAAAACTACCAACCCTGCTCGAATAGGGGTTCTTTATTTGAAAACGAAACGATTCTACATTTATCCCTGCTGTACGAAGTCCCCTTGCCATGTAAGTAAAGCTGTGTGCAACTAGAAGCAAGACCGCGTGGTTATCTATGGAAGTAAACTTCTTGAATCGGAAGTTGCCGTCGCGCATGCGGTTTGTTTAATGATACGTTTCAGGCACCTGATCGTTGCCTACATAAATGGACGTGCATGGTTTCCTTTGAATAAAGTCAGACGAATTCTAGCGTTTGTGTTGTCTTCTCTCCCTTCGTCCCTGTGGTTTACCGCTATGCCTTTAGCCTGCTTATCGGCTGCTCCCCCGATCCGCTGGCTGAATAAAACCCCAAGTCCGCAACAGTGCGCTCAGTGTGCTAGGACGCTAATAATCATGGTGCTCTTATGGGGAGAACAGGTTACGCTTGTGCTAAAGCCGTTGTTTTTAGAAATTTCTCTCCTATGTATATAGTGTCGACTCACTAGCCGCTGAAAAGGATGGCATGCAGTGTTCTTTTTTTTTGCGGTTGTGCCCAACTTGAGTAGGCACTCAGCCGTTAGAAATTGATAGCAGGCCACGGTCGGGTCCGGACCGAAGTGGCGGAAAGTAGGGCCGGGCCCAATCTAGATACCGGCCCGTTCAGATCTGTAGCACTGAGTATAAAGTTATGTATTGCAGCTTTCCTCGAATCTATAAAGACTGTGTTGTGCCATGGAGTTCAGCGGTTGTGCTACTTCTACAGCATTTAACCAGCATCGCTTTCTCGCTCTATATTAACAGCCTCCATTTTCAAAAATAACCAAAAATAAATCATTGGCCGCATGGGCCCAAGATGGCTTTGGGACTTCAAACCCCATAAAACTAAAACTGTGTAGGGCGCAGCTCTTGCGCTCGTTCACGGGTTGAGCCGCGTCGCCGTAACCGAGCGCGCTCTCCTCGAGTCCGTCCGTGACGAGAGAACGGAAGTACCGCTGCTCGCTCATAGACGGCGCCAGAGTGGTGCGCGCCGTCATCCATCACCCCTGCACGCGCGGTGGTTGGGTGGATAGGGGACGGGAGGCCCGTCTATTGGTGTTGGTCTGCTGCGGCATACGCACCCACGCCTCAGGTCCGTTTCACATGCTGCGACTGGACCGAAAATATTCGGTGTAATCGGTGAGGCCGCAGTGCGATTTTCGGTCACTGCTTTCACATGCAACACCGACACAGCGAATTCGGTCGGAGGGACAGGCAAGGCATGCATAGGCAACCGATTATTAAACGCGACAGAAACGTCTCACGGCATGTGCCGATGATTTTATGACCAACGTATTTTTAGGTGCAAGGCAATATTTCGCATGTTTTGATCAGAATAAACAGCTTTGCTTCCACCGCGGCAACAGCTCCCACGTGACCGCACGCCGTCTCGGCGCTCCCCATTGGTCAGTCGCAGAGCGAACACAGCGACGCTGCGACTGAATTCCAACTGGACGGAACTCGATCGCAAGCCGTCTGCGTCTAGACCGACGGCCCTCCCCAGTCGAACACCGACGGAATTCGCAGTGTCGCAGGAGAAAATCGCATGCATGTGAAACGGGCCTCAAAGTCGCGCCACGCTCCGCTCCGTTGGCGGGCGGTGCTGTGAAGTTCAGCATTTCACAGCACCGCCCGCCAATCGCGTACATGCTGTATCGCGTACAGCACAGTGCTGCACACGATAGGTTGTCCGCGTCGGCCGCATCACTCGCAGCGTGGTCTTCCCAGCATAAACCGTTGCTTACGAACCAGGCACTGGTGCAGCAGGTTGAACATATCTCCATCCATTTCTCCGACCACAAAACCACCTTCACGACAATCGAAGACTGGGAGAGGAGTGTTAACTTGAAGAGTGCGTGGAAAATAAGAGTACTTTATAACTGTACATACATACAAGCCGTAGTTTGAGGATGGCTGCACCGATGTGACATATGTTCCGTCGGCGGCTGCTTCTCCTTTTTCTTTCAAACTTTTTGCCTCACTTTATCGCAAAATAAAAACACCAATATATAGCTGCGCTAAAATTTTGCATAAAGGAGTATTGTGATCATCCTTAAATTTTTTCTTCAAAATTTGGTTTCAGTAACGTGCGGCACCCTAAATATGCAAGCGGCTGGCCGCAGGAAAACTTCGAACGGCCACATAGTTCGACTGCGCTCAATTCCAGAATGTACTTCGTCAGCGCTGGCGAGAGGGTCACTCTTATGACATCGCTGCTTCCCATGGGGGCCGCTACTCTGACACCGGGCACACGCCGCTTTCTGTGATTCGTCTGCGCAACTCCTTAGATGAAAATTTGCACCTTGTGAAAGCCTTGCTTATCAAACGCAGTAACCGCTCGCGTGCCTCGCCAAAGTCCACAATGGCCACAGCTCCTCCAGGCTGAATTCAGACCCCGATTGGCACCCCACCCGCTGCACCCTTGACTCAACGTGATAAAATGGACTTCAGATGCAAAGCATACTTGTTTTCTTTAATCCAGTGTAACATATTTACGGGCCAATCGCAAATTTATCACGACTGCTGAAGTGGCCACTCTCCCTTGACGACAACAGCTGCTTAAGGTGTCTTCTGCTCCGCAAATGTTGGAGCAAGAGAACGACGAGGTAGAGAACAAAAAACAACAGGGTAGGCAACGATTGCGTCCAATGCACAAGCGACCTCGTGGATGTCAAGAGGTCAGGCAAGCAGCCTTTGAGGAACTACGCCATGAGAAAGGCAAAGGCAAGAACACGTCGGACAACCAGGCACGATGTCCCGGTGGCTGGTTGAGACCTGCAGCAGGAAGACAGTAATGGAAGGGCGCGAAGGCCATCACTGAGCAAGAGAGCAAGGCTTCGGCGTCGTACAAATTTCAATTCCTAAAAAGCATTCAGCGTTTTAAAAGCATGGCCAGCAGACTACAACAGGCATGCTATTTGCAATTTCCTGAAGATCCATTAGTTTCCAATGATGATACCCCATTTCTGTTGAAAAGGAAAGGGCTAAGCAAAACACTGCTGCCACTGGCTGCATCCAAGTAGTACAGACTAGTTCCACCCTATGAGACTTCTTTTACTGAAGAGTTTACCAATTCACACTCCACTCATCACTGCTCAAAGAGCAGAAAGAGGAAGCACACTTGCTCAAGTTGAGGTAGTACAGTAAAGTGGTTGGCTTGTTTGTTTATGTGCAGGTTTCGGACATGGCATGACATTTAGGCTAGAAATAGATCTACAATGACAATATCTCTATTGACTGCAAACCTAGGCACTCTGATGGTGACATGCTATTTGACACATGTCCAAGTCTATTTGACACACGTGTCAAATAGGCTTGGTCCAAAAGAAAAGCCGTTTCTGGCACAGAACAGTCAAAGCACTAAAAGTGCCGAAAATGCGGGTGAATGCAAGCACTGCAGAACAGCCCAGCATTTGGGCAAGCATGCAGAAAGTATCAAGCAAGCAAACATTTCGCAATCTGCTGGAAAGAATAAATAACCAGGTCAATAAGCTGAAGGAATCTGAGGAGGACTGATGTACTTGACGTGTCAACAGGCAGTATTGGCAGTCAACATGAACGGACTATAAAGCACACATTAACAGCGCGGTGGTGAGGCTACACGTAGACACAAGACCTCAAGGCAACTTTTTTCAGTTTGGTCTGTGCAACATGTATTCCAAGCTATGATTAAGGCCGAGCTGTGCAGTCTTGAGGCCATATGGTTAGGGCATGTTCAAACACCTCGATGTTTTATGGAAGGAACTGGAACTGAACAGCCGGAACAGTGTTCTGAACTTCTTTTTAGTATTTCAGTTCTTGTTCAGTGGTGCAGGCACTGTTTGATGCCACTGCCGCATGGTCCTTTGTGAAAGAGCCGTGCCTGTTATCCAAACAGATACGTACTGCTGGCTCTATGAGAACAACTTCGAAAGGAATTGGAGAGCATCAATGCTCTCTAATTCTAGTATCAGTGCTAGGGTCACAGAAGTGACAGACTAGAGAGTCCTCGTTATTTGCAAAAAGACAGCAAGATCAGACAGCGTATGCATGGATTCTAAAAAGGTAAATGAATGCATAAAATGGGAACACTATGAAATGCCAAGGCCCGAAGATACAGAAGCTGAACTGGCAGGTGCAACAGTTTCCACTCGACTTGATACGATCTCGGGGTTCCATCAAATATCCAAATATCAACAGAACACGACAGCAAAGGCCGGGCACAAGGGAAAGAATGTCATGTGTTTATCGAGCGCTTGTTTTATATGTGCTACAAGAAAGGACAGCCTTATCTCCCAATGAAGCTTATTGTACGTGCATGGCAGACAGCTTCCGATACGATGATGCTGCTCCCGATACACCAACTTTCAAGCCCTGAGCAGGTCAAATTAGTGCTGAAGATTTCAAAATTTCCCTTGTATAATAAACCTGAATTACTGCAGTTTCTAGCAATTTTTTTTGCACACTAAAGACAAAACAAGTTAAGACTTTACTGCAGTGGCTAGTACGTTACTCCTGATCTTTTAAATTGTAACAAATCTCTACACCGCTCCCTCCAACAAATGGCAGCCACATGGCTAAACACACTTTCAGGCATTTTTCTGGTCTGACAATTTAGATCCCTTGTTCACAATTATGCATGTACATCATTATCAACTTGAACAGCCATACAAATGCAGTTTTTGGTAAATTTTGACAAGATTTTCAAAACAAACGCCTCTAGCTAAATGCCTTGATCCTTCGTACATAATCAAGCATGTGCATAGAGTCACAGGCACATGTAAGGTGGGAGCCAGGGAGTCATGCCCCCAACCCCCATTCTTGACCAGCTCAAGCTGGGTGCAAATTTGCTTTCGAGGCACACAAAAGAAAAGTGCAGGATGTACACTGTCAAAAGGTCTGGCTTTCCCTTACTGGTGAGCCCTGTGCGTGCCTGTGCACAGCAACAACTTGTCATGAAATCGCAGGAAGGTAAAGCATTGTGAACAATGCTTCTGAGAAGCACCGCCTCCACAAAGCGTGGAGAAGCTTCTTAAGACTGTCCTAAACTCCTTCCTGCAATTCCAACTCGCAGGAATTCCTGTCACGAATGTGCTTCAAGCTCTATACTGCTACCAGCTTGCCTCCTTCCAGATTCACAACCCCAGGCTTACATTACAAGCGGTGCAAATGTGTATGCTGCAAAAAGACTAACATGACAGATAAAACCAACCCTTCATTTCCATGCTTCAGTGCCAGTGTAAAACACTATGCTTCAAAACTCCAATGCAATCATTTTCATATATTTGTATGCATGACAGAAATTTTCATGTTTAAAATGAATCTGCAAGCATCGCACTTCCCAGTGATGGAAGCTGATTTCACAACCACACAAAGCATGAATAAAACTGTACTATGACTGCATAAAAACCACAATTTATTTGTTCAAACTCAGATCGATGAGTCCATAGCTACATAATTTACTACACAATGAAAAATTTTCATACAAAATTCCTCCGGGATGCAAGTTCATCCATCAGGGCAATATTACCAGAGAACTTTGCTCAGAACAAAGTACTATGGGGTGTCAAATAAGCGTCCAGTCTATACCATCATGTGGCACCCACATATATTAGATTTTTTTCTTTTACATTTACTGTGAGCAGCCTAGCACCAGGATCCTCACAAACAACTAGTACTGAAGACACCACCGCTTGCATCCGAAGGCAGATGAGAATTTTCTCCTAGACATGTGAACTACTACTCAAAAGTTGTGTGTGCATGTGTAAACAAGATACCTACAACAGCTACCTTCACATTAATGTACTTTATTTTCATTGGCTTGAACAAATGCAACAAAATCACTTTTCTATACGTGACCTTCGAGTGATAAGGTCCACAGAAAACATCACAAACTGAGCCTGCAATCAAACTCTCTACAGCTTAGCTTAATGTGTCTTCAAATAAACGAGCAGATCTTGGGCTACGACACTACGGACACGACACCAACTGGTGAATGTGCAAAGATGCACTTGTTTGTAAAAAACGAGCCTGTTTTCCAGTCCAAGTATCACCTTAAGTATAATACGTACTTGGTAAAACATAAGAAGAAAAAAAAAACAGAGTCAGACGCTATCACAGCATGTCAACAGAATTGTCACGCAAGCGTGGAGGACCTGTATAAAGAGCAAAAGGAGAGTCACCTGGCAGAAAAACCGGAGTTATGCTTCAGCATTTGTTCATGTGCTCTCCAGTCGTTTTGAGCAAAAGAAACCTAGCAAGAACTTGCGTACCTTTAAAAATACGCTACAGTTACCTAGGCTCTTTGAGGGCTTCACATTCACAGGATATGCTGGCATATGCCTGCCGTACGAGTAATCCAATCTATTGGTGCAACTATAGCACTGTGTTGCACAACTAAGATTTCCAATTGAGTGAAACAATTACAACAAGGATTTCTGTTTGGCCTTCTGACAACTCATTATTGCAAGCTAATCAACCAGTGCATCATCAAAATGTTACGTCACCACACCACCACATA
Organism: Amblyomma americanum; assembly: GCF_052857255.1. NCBI lineage: Eukaryota > Metazoa > Arthropoda > Arachnida > Ixodida > Ixodidae > Amblyomma > Amblyomma americanum. The sequence continues at coordinate 85,280,104 of NC_135497.1, read as the reverse complement.
TACATTACTCGCATTGTCAGCCACAACTGTTCTATTGTCCTTCCTTAGCTTTTCTACACACACATATATATATTATGTTTTTTTCCCTCCTTAAAAAGAAGTACCCAACTGTTATGGCTTCTCTTAACTTTCTGTTGCTACACCAGTTATCCATAGCAATTAGTCTCAAGTGCACCACAAAAGGGGGCAGTTCAGTTGTCAAAGAACAGTGAGCAAAGTCAGAAATGCCAGGAGCCTATCTAAAGATGGAAAAAAAAAAAAAAACAGGGGAAGGGAGCTAAGAGGTGATACAAAGCCAAGCCTCACAGGTTTGGTTCACCTCTGCATTTTCCCATACTTAGAAACCTGTCTCAGTATTCCAAACCTCTCAAATGTTTAAAAACATTACATAGATACTACAGAACATGTTGGATGCAAAAGCACCTGTGAAGAAACAGTTTTCACGTCATTCATTTCATGTTTGCTGCCAGCTACAACACTTGGCATGCAGTTCTGTGCTACAGCTAGGTTATCAATGCATTCCTGCCTACGCACAGTGATACCAGATGCCATTCAAAAGTCAGCACCAATTGAATTGAACCACATTCAGGTCACCCTTGCAAAGCAACTCACCGCCACTTATCACGTGTGATGAGCATGAATTTGCTGAATTTTTCCCAACTCTGTCTCAAACATTGTGTATCAACTCAGTAGGAAAAACTTGGTACTATACTAATTCAATTACGCTAAACCAAGTTCAATCACATAATTACACACACACATGCCGCTATGAGCAGAGGTTTTCCAGTCTGCAAATGTGACATGTTCAATATAATATACAAAAGGCAGTGCATGAGCGGCCCATGGCTTTTTTTAATGACTGCAATGCAGAAATGCCACAAGTTTACAGATGGGAAAAAAAAAAATGCAATAAACATGAGTGAAGCCCACTAACATAAATAAAACTGCTTGTAAAATTCTTTTCTTTTTTCCTCACACTCCAAGGCCACTAAGTGCAACTCACCGCACAAGCTAGGCCTGTCATAAGCCAAGTGCCTTCAGAGCAGTTTCACAACCAGCTTAGCTACCAAAGAAAGCAGTATAAACACAGTTAAAGAAGTGCCTAGCAGCCGCCAGTAATATTACACACAAGAACAAACTCCTGCAGGCCAACACACTGCATAATAGTTTGTGCACTCGGATACAGCTCTACTCAAGAAAGAGAAGGCTGTGCTTGCAACACGAGAAGGCTGTGCTTGCAACACAGCTTCGATCACCCTGGAACAACGCAATTACTTCACAAAACACAACATTGCTAAAATACATTATAACGTCTACAATCTCTAAATAAACTTTCTGCCAACTTTCTGGCATCAACTTACTGAAACAGTAGAACCACGCTGTAGTATGAAGCCAATAAGTTATTACCTAGCGATCAACCATGTGCAACGAGGACACAAAACACGGTAGTTAAGACCTTTCTTTAGCAATACTGGAAAAATACTTCCAGCTGCTGTTTATAAAAAATCACTTCAGTTGACACCCCTTTGTGCTCACGACCATCGTTAATCACCCTAAAAGACACCTTTGGAGGATGAGCGGCATTTCTTATGACTGGTTCAATCTTAAGCTGCTGATTCACAAAAAGCCCACTGTTCGTAACCTTCAGTAGAAACCTTCCTGCTTGGGCCAAGCAGTGGCCTGCAGTATTCTGAAATAAAAATAATAAACAACTCCAATTTAAACCAAGAAAGCTGGGAAAGATGTAAACTGTGTGCACGTAGATGATGCACTACACCTATTATAATGTCCAAGTAAATTTCCAGCTTTCTGCAATGAACTGCACCTTCAGTACATGCAATTTCTGTATAGAACATGCAAATACACGGGACTTTAATAACCTTAACAAAGCAGAATTTCAGACACGAGACTGTACAATATTGACGTCTTCAGTATAAAAAATCTTACCACAGCGATGTTCTACTGCAGAATCATTGTACCCTGTCTTTAAATAAAATGGCCCCAATTTTTGTCACATACACAGAGGCACCTTGGAAAAAAAAAAAAAATTAAGAACAGATGGTTGGTAGTGAGAAAACAGCACCCATACATATCAGCTGCAAATTAAGGCTTCTCAAGAGCGTATCAGTATGCAAGACGTCAGCAAAGCACAATAGGCCAGGCACTGGAAAAGATCATAAAGCATGGGCAAAGGAAACGGAGAGGTAGTGCAGATTACAGACACAGCAAAATCGGGAGAACGGTCATTCAAGGAGAAATAGCCTGTGGGTCATTCCACGCCAAACGTCCCAGACGTTGCGCTCGACCATCTCCAATTTGTTCAAAAAAATTATCGTAATGGAAACTTATCGTAATGTGCGCAATGAAAGCCTGAAATATTTTTTACGAAAAAATTTATTCGTGAGGTGAGGGCAGTTCAAATTTTTAGAAAACACTTCAAAATTTTTTTCATTGACATTTGCACAGATTCTGCCTTTCGATATAATTCGGAGGATGCAGCTTTACATGGCATAAAGATTTAAAAAAAAATCGAGAAGAATTATGAAAATGTATCATTTTTGTCGTTTTTTGTTTTAAATATCAACTTGCTCTCGGAATTTCGGAAATAGCCATTTTGTTCCCCTAGATGTCTAGTACCTATAACAAATGTTACAGGTCTTGAAACTGCGTGCACCAATGTAAAAAAAATACTAAATTTGCAAAAATTGCGTTTTGAGTCAAAAACATTAATTTCACCCTGAGGTGGTCCAAGTAAAAATGCAAACAATAACGGCTTACATAGAACAATGTATTGTCTTTCATTTCTGAAATTTTTATCGAAGTAATTTTTGTTTAAAGCAAGAAAAGATTTTTTGAAGTTGAGCTCTCGGGCCGCAAGTTGCGTCGTCTCTTAACGCCTCTTCACCGCACAGCACAATACTGCTGACACTGTAGCCAACAAAATCAATAGTTCCTGCTCTTAAGTGAGCTTTGCACTGCAGGCAAGCATGGGAACGTTGAATAGTCGAACAGGTATTCGCGGGAAAAGATTTTCTTAACGTTGCTAGGGCGGCACATGCCCAAGTGAGCTAGTTGTTCGGTGTGGTTCTGCCGCGGTCAGTCATTGTTGTCTGCGCCATGACAGACGTAATCACCAGCATAAGAGCTTGAGAGACGCCGCTCTGGAAATGACCAGAATGATACGGTGTTAAAACAATCCGCGATGCAACACCACCACGTGGTAACTGACCCTTGTGGCCGTTAGAGGCTCATGCCCGGTTGTTTCCGATGTGATGTCTTGGTTGTATTTGATTTAATCAGTGCAATTTCTGCGTCAATACTCCAGCGACAACTGTAGACGAGCCACTATGCTGACGAAGCACCTTCATGCGAGGGACACACCTATGCGCGAGTGGGCTGTGTTCACCGCCAGAGCGTCTCGCGTTACTCGCCGCAGCGGTACACTTCGCACCTTCAAGTGCATGCGCTCCGAGGCGAGCGCTCTCCGCGATCTTATTCGGATATAAATAAAGCACTTGTGACACGCCTGCCATGCCAGCTGGTCAGCCCTCCTCGTGGTCCATGCGAGAAAGCACACTGAATACCCCTGCTTTACTTCTCTTAATTGGCTGCCCCGCACCAAAGCAGGTCTGTTCGAACTTCGAAAGCGAAAACGACCTCGTTTATGGCATATCATCCACCGAATGTCGCGCGATATCTTCTTTAGCTCCTGCCCTAAAAATGCACGACAGCGAATGACAGCAAACGAAGTTATCTGGCCATAAGTGTCCTGTCATGCCAGGTTGCCGGGCGTTAAGAGGCAATGCAACTTGCGGCCCGAGAGCTCAATCTCAAAAATTCTTTTCTCGCTTTAAACAAAAATTACTTCGATAAAAATTTCAGAAACGAAAGGCAATAAACCGTTCTACGTAACCCGTTATTGTTTGCATTTTTACTTGGATCACCTCAGAGTGAAATTAACGAGTGTTTTTGGCTCAAAATGCACTTTTTGCAACTTTATTATTTTTTTTACTTTGGTGCACGCAGTTTCATTATGTGTAACATTTATTATAGGTACTAGACTTCTAGGGGAACAAAATGGCTATTTCCGAATTTCCGAGAGCAAGTTGATATTTAAAACAAAAAACAACAAAAATGACACATTTTCATAATTCTTTTCAATTTTTTAAAAATCTTTATGCCATGTAAAGCTGCATCCTCTGAATTGTGTTTTCTAAAATTTGAACTTGTTATTAATTATTGAGCAGTGCCTGGTTTCTTGCCTTTTCTAAATATTCAAACTGCCCTCACCTCACGAATAAATTTTTTTCGGCAAAAATATTTCAGGCTTTCATTACGCACATTACGATAAGTTTCCATGAATTTTTTTTGAACAAATTGGAGATGGTCGAGCGCAACGTCTGGAACGTTTGGCATGGAATGACCCCTGTGTGATTGGCTGCTCTCAAGTCCTTAAGAATCAAAACACTCAAGTCACTGCCCCACCACACTCTATATGACTAAGATCAACAAGAACACAACAAATACTAGGTACTTATATGAAATGTACAAAATGGTACAGGGAACCACAACGACAATGACATCTTGAGGACTGAGCTTGGCAAGTGATGGGGACAAACAAGAACCTCTGTGAAATGACATGCTGAATATCTAAAAGGGCTATAAAAAAAACTTACAATCAGCAGCCACAAACACATACATATAAGAGGAGAGGGGAGGGGCAGGGGGGCCTGAAGAACAAAAATAAACTAATGCCTGCCTGAAAAGCAGCAACAATACATGATTACTTCCACTAGCTGCCAGAGGCTCAGTCACAACCCACAGGCGTCACATAAACTCTGGTGTAAAAGGAATGTTTGTTAAATATATGTGTGCATGTGCATTTACATACTAATAAGGCATTTTGCCATTATATGTGCAAGCAAACATAAACAAGGAAAGACAATAATGGGAACACTCATGAGCCATTATTCCCATTAAAATCTCCTGTTGCAGAGACTGCCTGAAGGTGTAGCATTTTGAAATAAAGATTTTAAAAAATGCAGCATCACTTCCTTCCCAGAGGAGTACGCTATCAGGTAGTTATTCCTGGGGCTGCCCAATGCACGTTGTGAGTGTGACGTTCGTTGTGTTCGGAATGAACTGAGCACACGCTAGCTCACATTAATCTGCCTCCAAATAGGAGAGGGGCAACAAAGGTCAGGCCATCATGGCCGCCCTTAGCCACCACCAAAGGGCTGTGGCCTCACTTGCGCTTTGCCTTGTCTGCCTTGCGCTGAAGCTTTTCTCGAGCACGCAGTTCCTTCTCTTGGGCCTTGCGCTCCTTGTCCAGCTGGGAACGAAGCTCCTTGATCTTCTTTTTCAGCAAAGATCGATCGCTTGTTGACACCACCCCCAGCTCCTGAAATCCAGAAAAAAACATTTCAGTCATTTCAACAAAGTGTTGGCATGTTCATTTCATGAAAGCAATATGAAGTCAACAGAACGTGCACACACAGCAGACAAAGATCAGCCCTTCATGCTCTCAATTTTGACCATCATTTGCTACATCATACACAAGACACTTGAGATTGCATACTGTAATTTGAAATTAATGAAAATGGCCTTGGCCTGAAATTTACCACGACAAACAGACTGCCCACAAGCTGCATACGTGTACTGCTGTGGCCCATACGACTACCCTAAGGCCAACCACCATCACCTTGTTACATTAAAGGGCTGTACAGTAAAAGCTTGTTATTTTTTTCAGATTTCAAGGGGCTGGAAAAAAAGCTGTAATTATGTGAAGTTCGAATTATAGAATGACCCCCAAAAAATTGGTAACAACCGCTTGCATCACAGTAAATTTATTTTGTGAAAGATTCCGCAATAGTCACCTGCTTTCGAGATGAGAACAGCGCGACAGTGACTATTTTTTTTTTACATTTCCATCAATTCTTTAATGCGTGCCCACTGTCGGGAGCATGCAAGCAGACTTGCTCCAAAATGATAAGGGCCGCCGCGGCAAACTTCACGGTGCAAAGCGGTAGCGGAAAGCCCCGTCACAAGTAGCTGCGTGAGATGGCTTCATCGTACAAACCACAACAGGAGACAGGGCTGTCCATTTTTCGTCACGCCTGCAGCTGCGCGCACATCAGAGATGCACAGGTGACTCTCCAGCATGCAATTCAGGTTTGAGTAGGGCTATTCTGATGATCACTTGCCATGCCGTTCATAACTGGACGCAGCCTCCCTTCTGGAAGACGTTCGAATTAACCAGTGCGAGACTCATAGCGTCCGATGCCATAGACTTACACGGCCATTGCCGAGGTCCACACCGGCAGTTCGAATTATCTGGATTTGCTAATTAATGAGGGTTGTATTAACAAGCTTTTACTGTGTTGGCATCAGCACTAGGCCCAATGACCGCAATCAATGACCCCTAGTTACAGGAATTTCACTTTGTACCTTGGGGGTACCACTATCACTACTTGTTCAACCTGGCTTAAAATGAAGATTATGGTTTATGAGGGTTTAACGTCCCAAAGCGACTCAGGCTATGAGGGACGCCGTAGTGAAGGGCTCCAGAAATTTGGACCACCTGGGGTTCTTTGACGTGCACTGACATCGCACAGTACACGGGCCTCTAGACTTTCACCTCCATCAAAATTCGACTGCCGCGGCCGGGATCTAACCCGCGTTTTTCGGGCCAGCAGCCGAGCGCCATAACCACTCAGCCACCGCGGCAGCCCTTTTAAAATGAAGAGTACAAGTTTTAAGCACTCTGAATAAGAGAGCTTCTCCTCACTTATTCCTGTTTCATCCCTGCCTTAGTAATAGTGACCACATAGTTTTTCATAATCTGATAGTTCAGATGCTTCTCTTAAGCCCATGCTCTGATAATCTAACAGATTTACAACGTTCAATCATGTCTGTTTTAAAATCAGACATCGTATAACTTTTAGAAGTGAGCTTCTTCCCAGGGAGGATGATAATAATAATTGGTTCTGGGGGAAAGGAAATGGCACAGTATCTGTCTCATATATCATTGGACACCTGAACCGCGCCGTAAGGGAAGGGATAAAGGAGGGCGTGAAAGAAGAAAGGAAGAAAGAGGTGCCGTAGTGGAGGGCTCCGGAATAATTTCGACCACCTGAGGATCTTTAACGTGCACTGACATCGCACAGCACACGGGCGCCTTAGCGTTTTTCCTCCATAAAAACGCAGCCGCCGCGGTCGGGTTCGAACCCGGGAACTCCGGATCAGTAGTCGAGCGCCCTAACCACTGAGCCACCGCGACGGGTCCATGGAGGATGCACTATTCAAATTTTATGCACAGTTTCTATATAATAGCAGCATCTATGTAGTAATCAATGCAGTTCTACAAATTATCCTTTCAAATTTATACTCAACCATAGCAACACCAGACACTGCCAGAACTTGAAAAACTTGAAAACATTGCGCTTTGCCGATACAGTTCTCTCGACAATTTGAACCCAAGGAGGACTGGAAATCTGAGTTGTAAGTAAATTCGATGATGAGGACATAAAAGTGTCAGTCTGTATATACTAAATGCTCAATTTACAGTAGACTATTAAAAATTTCAGCTCTATTCGATATCTTTGTCTCGAGGTGACTTTTATGTTAGCCAAACCAGCTCTTGCTTAAACGATGAGATTAGGAAGCAGTGCAATGATGTTACTAATGCTGCCTGCAACACTGGAATCTGCCATCATGACTGCCCTTGCACCTTGTTTGAAAAATGCACAGGTCTAGCAAAGAACAAAGACATGCTCACAAGGGAGATTATAGAAGCGATCGAGATTAAGAAGCTAGGTGAGAGGTGTGCTGCACCCCTTCTGTCTCTATCTAAAAAAAAAGTATCAGTTCTTGGTTTCTTTTAAGTTCGTCTTGCTCATTACGCAAAGTCTATATGTGTGCAGTGGGTGTTTTTTTTTGTTGTTGTGCTACATTATTTTCTGTTCGCTCAGAGATGCCTGCATGTACTTATAATATGAGTTAAGTTAAAAACATTAATTCAAAGTTATCATATGAGTTGAAAATTTGGCTCCCAATTGCTTAAGCCTCAAGTCAACAAGCGGATCTACTCGGTGCCAACTGGCCTTTCAGTCTGCAGGTGGCAACGCGTGGCATGTGACACACACATAATTCTGAGATCTGGCATCTCTGTGCTGCATACGGGCAGGAGTGAAGGTGCCCTACCTTTTCCACTTTGGCAAGAAATCTTCCTAGCAAGACAGCTTAGCTATACAATGGCACAAAGTTGCCCAGCAACTATCTTGTCGCGGTGCACATTCGTGCGTGGAAACGTCATATATCATATAAATGCGTGTAAGGGGCGCACCCGTGTATAGGCCGCACCGTTTTCCAGAAGGAAATATTAGCAAAAAATAATATCCCTGTAAGGGCTGCACCCAAACTTAGCACACGATTCACGCGGGAATAGCCTTCGAAATGCACGCGGCACCATGGCCTCTGCGATTAGCTCCGGCTGCAACTGCGCGCTTGATCGTGGAGGTGACACATGTGCAAAGGAGCTTCCAGGTGCCGCCCATAGATGGCGCCAGAGGCAGCGGCTCATGATCATCATCGTCAACTTTTTCCTCCACCGCGAGCTCCCACTATCCATATCGGCATCAGTATCACCAGCTCCAGCGTTTTGTGGCTGTCAAAGGCACGAGAGTTGTGGCCACTCTAGTTGTGGTTCATCGTAGTTGTGGCTTATTTCGCGTGCTGCCGCCAAGCGTTGCAGTTTTAGCACAATGGGCAAGGACCTTAATTGCTACACGGCTGGGAGTTTGCTGTCGAACACGGCAAGCGCGCGGCGGGCAGGAAATTCGACGTGGCTGAGAAGAGCGTCCGATGATGGTGCAACCAAAAGGATGCATTGAGGAACACAAACTCCAAAAAGCGCGCTTTCCGAGGCAAGCCATGCGTTTCCCGAACTGGAAGAAGAGCTGCTCTGCTAAGTGATGCAAGCGCGGAACTACGGCTACGTGTTGACAATGGACGTGCTGCGTGACTTTTTGTGGGATGAGTGTGCACCGGAGCACAGCACCAGCTCGGAGTCGGTATACACCGCGAGTGGGGATTGAACGTAGAATAAATGCCGCTGACTTCCTGATTGGTGTGTTTCTACTTAAAATTTTTTTTTTCGCAAATCGCGTGTTTGGGCCACACCCCAAAAATTGACCCTCAAATCTGAAAAAAAAAAAAAAAAAAAGTGTGACCATTACACGCGTTTATACGGTATGTACTTCTGCTAGACAGAGCTGCGTAGACGCCCCATAAGTGCCATTGCGTGGAGACGCTGGGGTCTGCAGTTGCTGCGGAAGTTCACCTTAATCGAATCACGCGCGAAACAGTTTGTCTTAGGAGTATTTATTTTACACAGAATCGTATCGAGAACCAACCAAACAGTTTTAATTTGTTCATCTTATCCGAGAATTCGTCTTAACTGAGATCGTTTTAATGGGAGTCTACAGTATTGTCTCGTAAATGACACCGAGGCCACAAAAGACAATGCCATGATCATACAAAGCTTTGGTATTCATATGGAATAAAACAATCATTATAGTTGTAGACATGTTGTATTTGTGTAAATGTGGTACTTCCACAAGACTTAGACAAAATTGAAAATGTGATAACATAAAATGTGACAACTGAAAATCGACATTAACCACATAAAGGGGCAGTAAGAGCAGAATGGTAGGTATTGCTAAGTGTTTCTTTTATAAACCAACACTACGTGTTTGGTAAGCAGCCAGTTACATACCAGACAGCATCCTCAGAACCATGCCATTACCAACAACTGACATAGTAAAGTTTTTTGCTGGTCCGAGCGCCTTGACTATTTAGGAGTTTTGCTGTAGTTCGACTTTTGGATTATTCAGGAGTTTCTTTCCTGTCCCTTGAACTCCGAATTAACGAAGTTTTACTGTACGAGCATTTCTGATATCGAGAGAATGGGTAAAAAAAAAAAGAATGGAAGACCTACAGCTGCTTGGTTGTGCATGCACTACTTTACTGTGGCACAGCTTCTTACAACACAAATGTGCATATTACAGCGCTTCCCAACAAACAAGGCATACAACAGGCTAAAGAAAACACTTGAGCCTTCACCCTAATTTGTAATTCCAGATTATTTCTCAGCATGAACAACATATGCAGTACTATAAAAACCCAACCTGTGGCGTGGTGTAACAGCTAGGAATGTGCGAACATTCAATAATTTCGAACAGTCGGTCGAATAGCAAAGTATTTGATACTCAATTCAATCCAAATATTTGGTACACGAAATTTTGAAGTATTCGTCTTGAGCGAATAACATTTCTAGCACTCCCGCTGCGTGAGGTTTCAGTTCAGCGTACCTCCCCTCCTCTGGGACGGTACCGTGGCGAACGTGCAACCAAAGCGCCGACTCCGAGCTGCGTGACTATGTTCCCGGACATGCTGGAGCCGGCCTACGCATGTTCGTGGCAACAGACATGAGCAGGGGAAAGATCTATCTATACCTGCTAGGTGTCTACAGCCACACCACCCGCAGTGCGCACGCACCGTAACCGGTTCAACGCCATGCATCGGTAGAGACATTTAGCATAGCGCGATCCACTTCCGCGCGCCGCCAGTGCGCACACACTAATTGGTTCAGATGGGGCAGGCATGCAAACAGCTGGCCGGCGCTTGGCGCCTTGTGGCGTACTCGGGGCGATCTGCGCATGCGCATTGGTACCCCGCAGAAGTGGATCGCACTAAGCTAGATCTCTCTAATTGGAAGACGTGCAGTTCCCTTGACTTCCGCGGAACGAGTCTGAGCTGACTGCAGCTGGCGCAGACACACTTCTCTGCGTGAAAGTTGATAAATGAGCCAGATGGTGCGAGCCAAAGGGGAGCTAGCACGAGACACATGGAGATGGGCGCCCTTTTCGTATGCCTGATGCGGGGTAGCGCTGGGCACGCAGTGTGTAAACCAAGCAGGTGGTTTATCCTTGAGAAGCACTGCATAGCAACAGATTGACTGACAGATTGACCTTGGCCAATTTGGACCAAAATCGACGTATAACCATAATTGAGCATGTCCGACATGATGGCAACCTCCAAATTTGGCCCGGGCGGTCGCCAAGATGCTATCACTCAACCTTTGAGTATAACCGTGGTTAAACCCGGCTTAACTTTTTGCAGAAACTCAACAGATTCAATAGGTGTGACAAAGCTTCAATGCATTCTTTTTTTTTCTTGTAATGAGCTTGTGTGTTTAAAAAATACATGATTTCGGAAGTGCCATTCAGCCTTTTTTTGTGTTCCAAAAGTATTCGAAATATTCAATTCAAGATTATTCGAAGAAAGTTACTATTCGCTTCGAAACAAAAAAACCACTACTCGCACGTGCCTAGTAACAACCAAAGTAGAACCTGCAGACGCTACCTACAGAGCAGCAGAATAAATTACTTCTAAAGTCAGCGCCAAGTGCTCCCAGCGCACAGCACACAGCATGTGCAGCACATCCGGTGACATCATGCTCACCTTGAGCCGGGCACTATCCAGCTGAAGCAGAGTCTCACCGCCGATGCACTGGGCAGCAAAGGTAGCCACGTGTGCCTCCAGGCCCAGCACCACCAGCCACTGGCCCACCTGGGACACGCTCCATCGGTCCACAGGACCACTCTGCCAGTGGTGTGGCCGCACTTCCTCACGCCGCTCGCATCCACTGGACTCCCCCTGGTTGCTGCAGCTTGACCGCAAGCTGCTACTGCTGCCACACTCCCCTACAGTTCACAAAGCCACACTTTCTCACTTCACGGCACAAAGCATGCAAAAATGCACTGCACACTTCTTCAGTTAAAACCTTTAATATGGTCTATTCCTTTTGCCACTGAAAGACTGGCTTCTCAACTCAACACCTATATTCCTATGCGCTCGCTCACGAAAAATGCCGTGCCAGCCAAAGGACCAAACCCTGTCATAAAAGGTTCTTGATACGCAATTATACTGCACTTTTACATGCCAAAGCCGTACTATGGGCGACAACGCACAACGTAGTCTCGAGCTCCAGTTTAATTATAACCACCTAGGATTTAACATGCTGCAAGGTTCTAAGCTGAAATAGTTTTGAACTCCATTTATTGCAAAAAAAAAAACAACAACCGTGGTTGTACTATATAACGTTTGAGCAAAAGCAATGCCCTTTACATCATGCAACATTAGCCCCAAGCTTAACATGCAAAAAAATCCAGGGTGTTATGTCCTATACAAATAAGTGCACATAATGCAGTAAAGGCTGTGATGAGTTTAGTTATGGAAGGAAACTGGAGCCGTGCTCATTCTCTGCTCATCTCCTGTGTCATCCTACTACTTCCCAGAACCTCTGCAGTGAACTCCCTCAAGGCAAACACGAAGTGATCTTGTACACCTGTTGGGCTTACCAGAAGTTGTTTTACAAAAGTGCCCCAATTAACAGGCTGCATGACACCATAGAAGCTGAGCTCAGAAAAAGTACATACTAAACGAAAGTATGGGTTACCCAAAATAGCATAAGATATTTACTCGCGTAACTTGCGCAGTTCCTTTCTTTAAATTAAAAGTTTCAAAAAGAGGGTGCGCAAATTTTGCAAACACGTCTTAAAAAAACTACAAAGATTGTTACGTTGAATATGCACCGTAAATAAAGTTGACTCCGAATGTAAGACGATGCATACCCGCCTCCCGCCCAGCCCCATGTTATATAGCTCCCCGTAGGTTGGCATGACGGTGCGTGCGCAGCTCAAAGAAATAAACACGCAATGATACAATCGCTAAGCCAGCAGTCTGAGGCAAATGGAGATATAATGCAATAAAACGGCACCCTCGCATGCGGCCTGGCTGATCAGCGGCAAACCGAACAGTAAACGGTTCGGTAGTTTCGGATTCCAGCACGCGCCAGAGGTTACCTGAAGTTTGCTCTACAACTGTTCATCTGGTAAAGCGACCACCAGCACAAGCGAGCCCGGTAAACACAGCACAATTCGTATTTTTCTTACTGGAATCAATTTACAAATGAATTAATGATATATATTTTTTTACATGCAGCCAGGGATGTGCAAATATTCGAAATTTTGAATACGAATATGTTTGATGTTCGGTTTATCTTCGATTCGAAAAATTGATATTCAGGAATTTCCGATTATTTGAAAATTTTAGAATATCCACCCGTGATCGAATGCCACGTTGACTTTCATAAATTCGACCGTGGCAAAATGACAACTTCTGGGCAAATTGTCAAAAGATCGAGTTTAAAGTGCCAAGAAAAAAGTACAATTGCATCCTCTTCGCCTTCTTCATCAATTATTGCGTGGACCAATGACATTTGGACGCTGTTAGGCTTGGACACAGTGCGAAATCTGCAAGTGGGCTTTCCCACATATAGACAAGATGGCCGACCATCTGCTTCGAACAATCACAATGCGAAAACGCGTTTTTTGCTTGTTAACGCGAAAGCACTACAAGTCCCATTAAGGGGAAAGCCGGCTGCGTGTGTGTACTCGCAGGTGGTACAGAAAAGCGCAGCGATAGCAAGGAAAATAAGGTGACGCCATCAAGCGGCCGTAGGACGCACACAGAAAGGCGAGCCCCGCTATTTCAGGCAATCATATACATGTCGTTCGTGTATATATACTGCCCAATGTCTGACCACAACGTGACGACTGTTTTCCCGACTACATTCGTACCAAAATTGTGAGCAACCGTTTGTCCTACAGTGTTCCGGGTGGTGTCATAACAATTTCTCGTTGCATATCGCTTACATGTGCTAGTCAAGACATATGCACCTTCAAATGTATGCCATTCCAGACTTTTTACCTCTTCCCATCCCTTAGGGCACAGTTGGGGTGTCCACCGAGATGAGAGACAGTTCAGTACTGTGTCATTTTCTTTCCTCAAAAAAAAAAAAATTCATATCAAAATTGTCATGCAACAGTTCATCGTACACCATTGCAGGCGGTGTCATATGACTTCTCGTTGCATATATGCCTCTTAGTCGAGTTGCAGGCTAGTTCACGGCAAGTATTCGAACAGAGAGTCAAGGTGTTTCATTCGGACCTTTGCGGAGTAAGCGTTAGTGGAATCAGTGTTCGGAGGCGAGTCTTCGTTTCATTTCTCATTGTTCAACCTGCGTCGAGGTTGAACGCTCCCAATGACACATTAATGCTTTCACCTTCAGAACACAAAAGCAGTTTTAAGCGCTCTCTGAATTTTTTTGTTTTATTCTTCCAGACGTGTTAGATACCTAAACCCCACACCCATGACAACCGTGTTGCCATCTCAACTCTTCTAGCGCGAGCTCTGCCATCTTTTTTAGGTCGACTATGATATGTGGGATGCGGAACTTTGCATGAGGCTCCTGATGGGGCATGTAGAGGCGTCACAGCAGGGCAAGCAGGCGAGTCAAAATCCCGCCTATTCCATGGTGCATTGTAATCCGCGCACTGCTTAAGTGCGCATAACAGCAGGCGTGACGAGGATCGGAGGGCTCTTGTCGTGAGGCCAAAAAGTAGCAAGGCCGCGTAGTTTCAGTTTCTAAGCTTTGTCACTAGCTTGCTGTGATGGGAGCTGTTGGCCCGCACTTTCGCCAGTCGCCCAAACCCAGCTGCGCACCGTTTTCGGATGCTGACTCACGTGTCGCTGGACATTTCTTTTTCTTCTCAAAAACAGTCTCGCCACTCCGTGACACCAATGTAAGGAAAAGACAGCACAGAAACAAAATAAAGTGCTCAGTGTGGCCTCATCAGTGAGAAACGCGCTGGCAAACAGACTCCATCATCGGTGACCCGGCGGAATACATCCAATCTAAGTTTAATTTCTCTCGCCGTCTCCTCGCGTTAGAAAATGAAAAAAAAAAAAAAAAAAAAACTGAAACCAAAGAGATGGTGTTATAGAAGCAAACTAGATGGCGAAGCTTGTCCAGGAGCGCAGTCTTGAATTTTTGGTGGCAGGTTCAAAACGTCGGTCATTATGACCGATGGCCTGTGGAGTGGAGGGGGGGGGTGGGGGTTAGGAAAGAGTTAAGGATCGAGGCCCTCCAGATAAAAATACTTGAAATGGCTCATAATACACACCAACTTTGTTACTTGTAATCTAGAAATTTTAACTAGAGTAGATTTTGTTTGAGGATAAAAAAAATTTTTTAACTCTGCAACCAGCCTCCTCGGTAGACACTGCCGAGCTGCGACTTCACTGCAGAACACGCACTATTGTGCTCATTAAATGCAACGCACAAGATGTGACCGCCAATATTCATTTGTCAGAGAGCCACACTGCATATTAGTGCCATAAAAATAGGTGGCGGCATGTACTATTGCGCTCAATATAGCTTGCAACGTGTCCGATGGGAACCAACTGAGGTTTCCGCTTTATTGTAAATCAATGCCCCATGTCCAAGAGCACCCGACTTGCACAAACATTCAGTGTAATTTGTTGTTTGCATCGACAGCTCAGCTAAATTTTAGCAACATTAGGCTTGCACTGCTTCAAGAAATGAGCTCCTCTCACACCTTGTGCGTTGCAGTGAGTGCTGAGCACAATAGTATGTGTTCTGCAGTGAAGACACTCTTTGGTAGTATCTACTGAGGAGGCTAATTGCAGACTTCAAACTCTTTTCTCACCTGAAACAAAATTTACCCGAATAAAAATTTCTAGATTCCAAGCAACGAAGTTGGTCTGTATTATGAGCCATCTTACATATTTTTATTTGGAAGGCCTTGATCCTTAATTTATATGTGAATCTCAGGAAAAAGTTCCTTTTTGCAAACTTTGGAAGTAATTTTCTTAAAAAGTAAATCTGTTTAACAATTTTAATTTGTTTTTAACATAGGCTACATCAGCAGGTGAAAGCAGGAAAAAATTATTGTGGCTGAAACGCTATCAACATTTATGTAAAAAAAGTTCTTAAAACGCAACATTTTTTTTTCTTTTTTATGAACCAAGAAAACGCAGGAAATTCTTGCATGGCTTCACAAATCAAGTAAGATGAAAGACGAACGCAAGTAAAATATTCTAAAATAAGATTTGTCATTGTACCGTTTCACATTTTAACTTTTTAACTTCGACCAACTTCTGCTTTTTTCAAAGAAACTTCAAAGCACATTCACGTGTGCAAAAATTTATTTTTCGGGAAAAATATTATGTTAGAACTCCGTTTACACAATCGCCAACTAGACCAATATTTTCAGAAGAATTTGCGGTGGTCCCTTGGGACATTTCGTGTGGATGATCCTATGGCAAGTTGCCAAGGATATTAAACATTAATATATTTCCTCTATTAAAAAGCCCCATTTTTTGTGAAATCTGCATACACGACATTCTTGAAAACATAACCTATACATCTAGACCGACTTTGTTTTTGCAGTGGTGAGAACGGCTGCGAGCATTTTAGAGAAGGCCTTGTGCTATAGTGAGCACCACCTTCCCGTAGCACTAGCGTTACATTAACACCTTCCTCCCTCTTTTAGAGCCTTTGATACAAATAGCAGCCATTCTGTCTCTCCAGCTTGATTAAATATAGCTCAACTTTTATCGAAGTCACTGGAGGTTTTCCACTTCACACGTCTGGTGAATCAACCTTTATGCATTACTGGACATATACTGTACCATGACTGCCACCTATATACAAGCATTAGTTAAACAACTTCGTATCAGCTCAGTTTTCAATGCACACGCAATAAAAATGTGACTGTAAACTAAGTAGAGACAAGGAAATTCTGTCTGCCAGGTCAAGGCCAGGCCCCAGCTGACTGAGTCTGGCTGTGGTGATGTGGAGCCCCAGCGAATCCTTCGAGTACATACTGCATTGAAAGTATGGATGATAGGTCATGCGCCCGACGGTCGGTGCGAATTTACTGCCCAGTGTAAAACAGGCTGCTAGGTCACTTTACTGCAAACGTCACATGATTCGAAGTTAAGATCCTCCAAATATCCGGTGCTAATTACCTTGCCGGTAGTTCAGAGCAGTGCTCCACAAACGAGACTCCCGGCTGTCAGTGTGAGGTGGCCTTGTCTTTTACGTGCGCTTCACCGTAGAAGGCTTTGTAGAAATCAATTTATCAATTATACATTCATTAATATGAGATGACTGTGTGATGGTAAACTAGTAACAAGGTAAGATTTTTTAAGATAAACTGATATTCAAAGCACTTTCGGAGTGCCGTCTATTGGTTCTCAGCGGAACGTACCATGTGGGCAAAATTATGCATATATGAAACAACGCTTTTGGGTGACATTTTTTTTTCCCCCAAGTTACTGGCTGCCAAATTGGGGGTGCAGCTCTACACGGGGGTGACCCTTACACAAGACGTGCTGCGGATAACTCACAGGAAAAGCGTTTATTTCCAACTAAAATGCTGCTTCTGCCCTTTCTCCAGCAGCAACGGTGTTACATGTCTTATTTTGCAAGCCGCCCCAGCACGTTCATTGCACCGACCAGCTCGTGGGTGACGGAAACGACGCACTCATCTCGAGTTTGTTTTTTCTGTCATTGTCACCCTCTTGTAAGTGCCCCAAGCATACCGCAGATCTGACGTTGTGTTCCGCCGCTGTCACCGCTGCGACCTCGTGGCCGTTGACGGCGGCTTCGCGATGGGCCATGACGTCAGCCCCCTTCCACCCTCACATTTCCCTTACTCTTCTGCCTTTTATCATGTCGAAGAGAGCGAGGAAAGTGTCCTTCAATCACCAACCAATGAAATGAAATCAGGCCAACCCTGTTGTTCGTTTTCTGCGATAAGCGCGAGTTTGTGTCTTTTTGCACATACGCGCGTCATATGAGCTAGAAGCGAGACTGTCAGGTGTGAAGTGTGCGACGGGCTTCACAGTTGACACGTGTGCCAACAGCCCTGACCTTCCAGTCCTTTTACCAACCTCTGGGAATCCGTAAACGTGATAAATGCGCCACACTGATTTCGAGCACAAGCAGCGCATCACATTCGGCACCGATTAGCCGATTTTGGACGAGATAGCGAGAGCTGCGGGCTGGCCTGGTAGGTTGCCAAGGCTGCGTAGACGGTTGTGCCAGCCTCGCCATACTGCCCCAGGTAGCACGGCCGGCGGCACGCTCATCACTATGATAGTCGTCGTATTTACGCCCGCCATACACTCTCTATGTGAGAGCAGTGCAGTGTCCATATTATAGGTGCGCTCCGCTCAACCTCTCGTGCTGGCGATGCAATTTTTCCACTAGCAATGAAATTTCGTTGGATTGAAAGTGTGCCAAAATCTACTTCGTTATATTGAGGTTAAAATACATGGTGCTCTATGGACGCAAAGTTATGAAAACTGGAATACTTCGTTATATCGAGGATTCATTGTATTGAAGTTCGTTACATTGAGGTTTAACTGTTTGATAAAGTTTAGACTGACTGAATGGTTGTGCTTAACTGCTCACTTAAAACCTGAGTAACAGCATATGAAGGCATGATAGAGGCAGCTGTAAAACCACAAATATGAAAGAAGCACATAGCAAAACAAAGACAACCCACCAATGTGGGCAGTTGATTTCGCTTCCCAAAACAACAGCAGTGGACAACAGTGAACTCACGGGGCAAGCTGCCATCAATCTTCTTATGAGTGAGCAGGGTGACTTTCTGAGCATGAGGCGGTGGGGTGGGGATTGGTGAGAGGCTCTGCTGGGAGTCTGTCGGTGATGAGAGTGAGGAAACTCGCCTTCCAGGTGGGCTGTCCAAGGAGCCCAGGGACCCAGAGCTCTCTGTGTGCCCTGCCACATCAAAGTGCCATGAACCAACTGGAGGGTCTTTCTCAGCTCACACACCTCAGATGGACAGGTATTACAGCACTTGTAATATGCACATACACAATAAGCAAGCAAGGCATTTGAAGATGAGCAGCAAGCAGACACATGCAAATACAAGGCATCTGCCCTAGCTGAAACATCAGTAACTGCAGCACAGCCCATGTGCCTCAGTTCAACGTTAACAGAGCAGCCATAAACAAATAGAACGTTAAGCTAAGTTGGTGATGATGGTGTTACTAAATGGAAAGGGGAAAGACGGAACAGAGAAATGACCCCATAACGCCACATTGTCACTTCTCTGTCCCTGTATTTTTCTGCTTCCATATCACATACATAAACAGATGCTTACTTGTGTTGAGAGCAGAATAAAAAAAAAGTGAACTAAACACTTATAACCACTTATAACCTAAGACAAATTTTCTTTATTTCATGAAGAACAAATGAAGTGTGGCACCTTGTCACCAGAATAATCATTTTACAGTGATAGCTGTGAACAGCAATGTGGCCTGGACCCTGGACCCACTGCTGTCCAGGCCACATTGCTGCTGTCAGCTATGTGTCTTGTCCAGCTCTCTACATCTTCCATGTCTGAAGATCCACGCTGGCCTCCCCGAAACATTAGAAGCTCCCTGCCTACTTCAACAAGGAATAAGCCTCACAGCCAGCTCATATATACATGTACTAAAAAGTGTCACACTGCTGAGTTCTTTTCTTGTTTTCATGCTGAATAAAAAGCATGGGAGGGGTGCTACACAATACAAGAAAAATGAAGCATGTCCAAAAAGCACTAATTTCTGTATGCTGCCTGCACATAAATGAAACAACATTTACGCATTTAATGCCTAATTCCATTGTGACAGTGGACTAGCTCAGCAAAAGCATTGCAAATACTAACCCCTATTTTGCCACTGAAGGACAGTTGGCTTGAAGTCGTCACCCAGCTGCTGAGACAGAGGGCGTGTTGGCGATGAGTCAGATGCATTGCTTGTGTCAGACATATGAGATGAGCTGTGAATTAAAAAGAAACAGAGAGAGGTTTGGTAATGATGCCCAAATGCCTTACTTCTAGTCACGGCATTAAAGGACCACTTAACACAAAGAAGTTTCGGCTGGTTGGTTTTTTTGTTGCAGTGGTAACCGCAGCACACACACACAAAAAAGATGGGACTAGAAGAAGAATGTCATGCACAACACTGAACATAGGTAGCACTATGGTTGCACTTCCTTCTTTTATCCTTGTCTCTTCCTGCTGTTATTACAGTTCCATGTAGCACAGTTGTTAAGCGACATTAGTAAGTGACACACATGCACTTTCTCACATTTGTGCCACAACAATACCACGACAGATTTTTCAGACTTCACTGCATATAGCGATATATTTAACTTTGTTGCGGAACTGCCACACACCTCATAGAAATGTGTATAATACCCACTACCGATTTTTCCTACTCTGCAGAACCTGAAAGTTCAATTTTTCGGACTAATTATGTCACGAACAGACATTATTGTTGCAGCCAAGCGAGCTCTTTTTTCTGGATTTAATGTGCAGATGGATTAGTTTGGACGGCTATGCCAATTTCAGTGCATCACTGTTGCCAATTGAGACAATGGCACACACCACTTCTATTTTTCAGGCCCATGTGGCAACAGCAGCGCAAGAAACAGCCTACGAAGATAAGCGCACGATTGCGCTTAATCTAGAAACCCCAGAAGCTACCGCCGCACATGGAGTAGGGAAGTGGGGGAGGAGTCATGGGAGCCTTCCACTTCCCGCTTATTCCATTCCTTGATCAGCGCTGCCATTGCTGTCCTGGAAACCCATTTGTCGTTGCCTCGCAGTGGTGTGCGTCGGCCAAATATCACCGAGCATGTATGTGATACTGTGGCGGTGGTGGCAGCAAAGGGCATGCATTACGGAGCAGTAGCGCAAAATTGCTCGTCCGTTCATGGCACAGTTTGTGGCATAATCTCTGGGCCATAAAAAATGGCTTTGGTAACATGCGATGTGCCGCAGATATGCACAGCCCTGACAGGACAGGACAGAAGCGTAACTATGGCTCAAGTATAAACTAAGAGGCCCCTTCAGGCACTAATTAATACCCAAAGGAGAAAAAATGTTCACGTTTACAAAATTTCCCAAAAAGCACACGTCGAAATTGCACAGGAAAAATTTCCGTTGTCCCAGGTGCCTAAGTATAAAATTTCTGTACAGACCTCATATTTCCACATAGCGACTAAACTCTAGTTTCAGGGTCTCAACTGCAAGTCTTCAGATGGATTACTGTCATAAGAAGTTGTGTTATAAACAAATGAGCACATTTGAGGCATTTTGTGCAGGTTATTTTTATTATTTTCGACTGGAAAACTTCTGTTACCAAAATTAGCATACAGCACATGGAAGCTAAGCTAAATAAATGCACTATATGACATTATGCATTTCAAGCAGAATTATTAGGAAGTAATGTGAAATTTTATTCGTCTAATACAAACTGGTGAAAATTATGGTGAATATTTGTGACATTATACTTACAGACTAGAACACGAAAGAAATTTGAATGCTGCCATTTTGAAAGCAATTTTTAAAGGGAGGAGAGCGGCAGAGTGGCTCACAGCAAGGAAACAGGCTACCAAGTCCATAAAGGTGACATTTATTCACCCCATCCCGAATGCTCCAAGCATGCCTGCATGTTCCCATAACACCGTCACTGAAAGCTAAACGTACTGCCAACCGTTTCAAACACAGTACTTACTCGTGCTCTCGTACTTGCCACATATTTCGTTCTATGCACCATAGCGATCCATATTTGACGCAGGTCAGCATTTTTAACGCCTAATTGGAAACGATGCAGGCCGAACACTCTGCAGAGGCAAAGCTCTCGACACACGTTGCGCACATTGCACACAGCGCTCCACAACCTAGCTGCTTTTTTTCCTCTGGCTGTTAATGCATGCGTGGACAACGTTGTGGTGCCCAGATGACTTCTTGTACTTCCAGGAGATTGACATGGACATGTTTAAGCACTCTGAGAGGTTACAAAGCTCGCTTGTTGTGCATGACAAAAAGGCACTTCGTAGCGTTTTGGCAACCCAGCGGAAGATGGCACCTGATGCCAGGGTTTGAGAGTACGCGCAAACCAGACCCAGTGTGAGAGTATCGTATTCTGGTCTATAACACGAGAACTAAAAATATTCATAGAATTCTGAAATGTGCAATACATTCGTTCTTTTATCACATAGAGCCCCTTAAAGTTTCAATGCTCTGTCTGACAAATACCTTGAGCTACAAAAAAATGCTCACTGCCTCATAAATAGCAGCTATATTTTGGAGGTGTTAGAAAACTTTTTTTTCTCTCAAAATATTTTTATTTTAAAATGCTGGAAGATACAAGCACATCTACTAACACCAATGTTCTTCTGAATGATAAACATTAAAAGAGTATTTATTTATTTATTTATTTATTCAAAGGGCCCGAAGGCATTAAAGAGGGGAGTGGGAAGGACATGCATTGGGTCAGATACAGTGCAGCAGAAAAACAAAATAGAAGAAATGAAAACGTGGTGAAAAATGAACAAAGCATAACACAAAATAAGGCAAGAGAAGGCAAAGGGGAAAAAACAACAATTCCCAAAAAAAAGAGAACATTTCCGGCAGACAGAAATAAAACAACGAAAACGAACGCAAAATAAAACTGACTAAAATCTACAAATAAAGATTACATAGGGCCGTCTTAAAAGAACTTGGGTTAGAAATATGGGCAACGTGCCTGGGAAGGTGGTTCCAACTGTCAGAAGTGTTAGGGACAAAAGAAGAAAAAGTGTGTTTAGTATGGCATGACGGAACATCTACTTTGCAAAGATGATCAATGTGGCCTGAAACATATGTAGGGGTAGTTAGTAGCCGGCTCTTAAGGACAGGATTGTAGTAATAGATTTTATGAAATAGGCATAAGCGCGAAATTTTTCTGCGGAGTGAAAAAGGTGGCAATGATAAGGTAGTTTTCATAGCAGTAACACTGGAGATACGGTGATAATTGGAAAGTATGAAACGTGACGCACGGTTTTGAACAGATTCGATTTCAGTAGCTAATGATGACAGGTCAGGGTCCCAGACAGATGCTGCATATTCCAATTTAGGCCGAACAAGTGTTTTATAAAGGAGCAATTTTATTGAAGTAGAAGAAAGGGAGAAGTTTCTACGCAGGTACCCCAACATGCGGTTAGCATTGTTAGTAATGAATTCCACATGCAGATTCCAAGAAAGATTAGAAGTTATGTGCACACCAAGGTACTTATACGAAGACACAGTTTCAAGAGGAATATTATTAAGGTTGTAAGTGGCTATTCCAGTGTTATGTCGAGAAACACACAAATGTTTACACTTATTAATGTTAAGTTCCATGTGTCATATTTTACACCATTCTGAAACTTGGTTAATATAAGATCAAAGGACAGAAGTGTCAGAGTCACGGTTAATTTCACGTTAAATAAAGCAATCGTCGGCAAAAAGACATACGGAAGAAGCAATGTTGTTAGGCAAGTCATTAATATAAATGAGAAAAAGTAGGGGCCCTAGGACAGAACCCTGGGGAACGCCTGAGCCCACTGGAGAGGAACGAGAGTTGGATTTATTAGCAGTCACGTATTGAGAACGATCAGTGAGGAAAGACTGAAGCCACAAGATGACGTTGGGGACGAGATCGAGATTATTTAATTTGAAAAGTAGTAATTGGTGAGAAACTTTGTCAAAGGCTTTGGAGAAATCGAGGAATATACAGTCAGCTATGGAACCCCCGTCAAGAATGAAATGAAGATCCTGTGTAAAGCATAGAAGTTGCGTCTCGCATGAGAATAATTTACGAAACCCGTGTTGGCAATGACTGAAAAAAGAATTTGACTCAAGAAAATTGGCAAGGTGAGAGCAGATGACATGTTCCATGACCTTACAAGGGATGCTAAGAAGTGAAATGGGCCGATAATTATTAGGAGAATGTTTGACACCAGCCTTGTGCAGAGGAACCACCTTGCCCACCTTCCAGTCGCTAGGAGCACAGCCAGACACAAGAGATTGTTGAAAGAGTTCAGCAAGAATAACAGCCCAATACACTTTGGTATTTTTCAAAATTTTCGAGTTTATGCTATCCACTCCGCATGATGATGACATCTTCAGCTGATCAATTATTTTTTCGATGCCAACAGAATCCATCATAATGGGGTTCATAGTCAAGAAGTCATGGGGTGGGTAATGAGGAATTGTGGTAATTAAATTGTTAGTAAAAGAAGCTGTAAACACATCATTAAGGACATCAGCACACATTTCACTGGGAATTACTTGATCGTCTAAAGGTTTAAGATTAATTGTAGATGGATCTGTTTTCTTAACCACATTCCAAAATTGTTTGGGATTATTTAATAGCATCGGCGGAAGAGTATGACTAAAAAATGACTCTTTAGTTCGTTTTAGTGCTGACTTATATTCAGACGCAGCGGAGTGATAAGCATCCCACCGGGGCACAGAATTGAACAACTTGGCGGAACGAAACAGACGTTTCTTTTTGTTTGATATCCTTTTTAGTGAAGAACTAAACCAGGGCGAACATTTGTTAGTTAATACTTTCCTCAGGGGCACATAAGAATCTGTCAGCGACGCAATTTTCTGCTTAAAGAGGTTCCAGTTAATTTCGATTGGACGCTCGCGAAAAGACGGTAAGTATACATCGATAAAAGCACCGAGTTCACGATTTATGGGTTCACGATTTATGAGTAAATGTGGAATTTTTAGTTCACAAGGCAATTTGTATAATGAAGTGAAGAGTGCAGCGAAAAGAAATGCGCATATCATGAAAGAAAAAAATTGGCTAATATGTACCTTGTGGGCAGAAATGTTTTGAATTAAAGTGACTAAAGGTTACTCATAAAAGGATAGAGTTGCACCAAATAATGTTTTCAGCCACAAAAGAAAACCTTCACTTACAGAGGCTCACTTGTCACTGCGCAAAACAGCTCCTAAATGTTAAAAGACGCACTCAGACATCCAACAAGCACAGAAGAGTGATAAGATGTCTTGCAGACATTAACTCTTTCCTTATCGCACCACAGGCAGTCGGTCATATATGACTGACATTTTGAACCTGGCACCAAAAATTCAAGATGGCGCCCCTGGACAAGCTGCGCCATCCAGTTTGCTTCTATAGCACCATTTCCTTGGTTTCAGTTTTGTTTTTTCATTTTCTGACGCAGCGAGGAGGCGACGCGAAAAATGAAACATTGACCGGATGTAGTACGCCGGTCGGCGATCATGGCATCTGTTGCGCAGTGCGCTTCTGGAAGGCAAAAAGCTACACTGAGCACTTCTTTTTTATTTTTTAAAGCAGCAGTAGTGAGTAGATAACCATGCAGGATGGTCAGATTTCAGTTCCAATTCCGAGACTTCGTCTCAGAGGCCCGGGACTTTAGCACATGTTTTGTTTTGCTGTTAACGTATTTTATGCAGTGCACTTGATTTGTAAATGATGAGAGTGAGTGGTGCTATTTGGCACTTTAGGGACTTTGCAACATGCTGCCAAGATAACTCACCAAATGTGACAGCAGATTTTTGATTATGATGTCAAGGAAGGGCACACCCCTTCTTCACCCATAGAACCCATTCCCTACCAACCAGAAAAAAAGAAAGAAAAAAGTAGGAACCGCAAGCTCTCCTATATATAAAAAAAAGAACAAAACTCAAAACAAGTGTAATGTGCAGCACATCCCACATCTACCTCCACTTCATGTCCGCACGAGACTGCGTTCTCTACTGGCACAGCAGTCATTGCCTAACGGCAAGCCACGGCAAGGCCAAGGCAAAGCCACAGCAAGTGCAGTGTATTCATCATCAAAAACTAAAACCAGACTGCCTGACGTCATCCTGAGGCTCACTTCAACTATTAGCATTAAAAAAAATTATCACGACGGCCAAAAAAATGACAAAACCACGGTGGTTTGCAAGATGGTCCAGATATCAGGGAGTTTTCCATGCTAAGAAAAGTTGCACATCATTTTCTTCAATCCCGCATGAAAATTCACGACTTCATAGAAGAATTACAAATTACAGTCGAACCCAATTATATCGAACTCGGTAAGGTCAAATTATCCTTTATATCGAATAATTTCTGAGCACCGTAAAGCTACAACATGGATGTATAGGAAAATGTATGACTATATTGTAGAAAAATTAGCCGTCACATCCGGTACATCAAACTTCGGGCACACAGAGCGACTCAAGAAGCTGGCTTCCTCTCATGACATCTTCGAAGGTTAGTTTTCCTGCATGGACCTGCGTGTACTATTGGTGCTACGTAGTACACACGAACCAAAACGACGTGGATTTTCCATGACGTAGGTGGCGGGCGCGTACCCAGCCAACCAGAATACGTGTTTACAGTGCGTTACGTCAGTTGTGCCCACATTGTGATGCAGTTCGCATGTTCGGTGCATAGTGCTGCCATCGGCAATTTCACATGGTTTTTGTTGTCTGTGTGTGTGCACGATGGCAGCCGTGAAACGGTAGAACCTCTTCTTTTCCATGAAACTAGAAATTATCAAGCGAGTTCAACAAGCTGAGAAGAAATCAGAAGTCGCTCGCCACTGACATGGATGTATCGACGAAGCTTCGAACACTTGTGATCGGAAAAAGCAAGTCTCTGCGATGCTTACAGAACGCACTTTCAGTTCTGGTGACCTACAGGTCCAATCGAAGAGCATGGATAACCGCAAACTATTTTGCCAAGCAGCTGAAGGTTGGAACGACGACCTGATAGGCCAAAATCGCTACGCCTGTGCCCACCACTGCAGTGTCAGTTTCAGCAACATTGCACTTCGCTTCCTGTCGCTGAACGCAACGTCGGCGCGTCAACCCTTGGACCAGGGAATAATTCACGCGGTGAAGGTTGGTTTTAGGAAACAACTGACTGAATGGCTCCTGTAGAATACAAGGACAGGGCACCTCTTAGATGCCCTGTCTATGCTAAATGGGGTGTGGAGTGATGTCAAAAACTATACTATACAGATCTGCTTCCGACATTCTGGTCTCTGCTTTTCCGGATAAGATGGAGCAAATTCTTTCCCCAGTAAGCTCGATGAAGCCGTCACGGGTATTGATGATTTGTGGAGCCAGCTGTCCAAATTTGCTGTTGCCATTTGTGATGGGGTAGCCATGGACGACTTTGTCTTTAAGGAGAACGACAGTGAGACCGCGGGAGAGCTTGCGGATGAATACAACATCGCTGACATCACAGATAACAAGAACACCACTGATGCGAATTGTGATGAGGACTTGAAAGAACGTGTGCCCATCTGCTTCGACATGCTCCGTGCGTTCAGTAGGGTCTGTCGCAATTGCACATCGATAGAAAGCTGTGGTCTCAGTTGGTCGGAGTCCACCAATAACACTGAAAACCTGTCCTCTCCGAGGCAATAAGATAAAGAAACAAAAAATTCACAACAATTTAGCTCGGTAATCTGTGCTCAGTAAGTGGCTATCAAAGAAATTCATTTTTTTTCAATCTCAGTATGTTAGTATGTTCTTAAACTCACTGCTACTTTTATATTGAATTGCACGTTATATCGAACTCATGGCGTTTTTTTGAGTTCGATATACATATGCGGGTTCGACTGTACTTCGAAACTGAAAGTTGACTTCTTGGACAACATAACTAGTAGTGCAACATGCCTGAAAGTTCATTGGTAGTATTGAAATAGCGCACAATATCTATGGGTCACCAGTGACCCATGCTCAACTGGCAAAGTACGGAAAGAGTTAAAGCCCACCTGGTTGCAAAGCAAATAAAATGCTCACTCACTGCATCTGTGCCAGAGCTACTGTAAAACGTGGAGGTGTTAATCTTAAATGAGTTCTTGAGTTAGAGGAGCACTGAAACAGAGTCCACTGAGGGTAAAAAAAAAAAAAAAAGCCAAAATACTAATAGATATTGCATCGCCTACCATCCTTGCACAAAAAGTTTTATCTAGCATATGTAGGACCAGAGATATCAGCAATTAAAAATGGCCTCTGTGGTTTCCTTCTCAACTCATAAACCGGACTGAGCAAGAAAAAATAATGATTACAGACTGGCATTGCACTCCGACCACAAAAGCGTCTTCAGCCAACGCAGCTTGGTTGTCGACTTGTTTATTTTTGCCACTCGCTCTCCTGCCACAGCTAGAAAATCCACGAGTGTGTGGAAAAGGAGACACCGCGGTCTCCTGCTGGCTGTGCACCCAGCATACTTCGCTGCGGTGTTTGGCAAACCAATGACAGCCCCTTACTGCTGACATCACGAGCACTGCATGACGTATTGTGCGAGGTTTCGCATGAAAGCCCCGCACTGCAAGCCGCTGTGATGCATGAAGGTTTGAATTTTTTAAAATTATTTGTAAATTATCAGCTCAATTCTGAGAATATGTACATGCATGCACACTCAGTGGCATTCACTCTACATAATTCATGCATTTCATAGCCACTTGACTGCTTTTCAGAGACACTTTAATATTAATCACATGCCTGGCTTGAAATGGCTCTTCAGCTTATTGGCAGAACATAGTAGAGGGCAAAATTTGCAGTTTTTTCCAAGCCAATTTTATCCTGAGAGAAGTGATATTTCGAAGTTCATAAGAGTTTTGAGAATGTGATTGTTAAGACCATTTTTTGGGTCCCGCCATCGGTTGGTAAATGTGCGAAAGACACTGCACGAGCCATATCATCTCCAGTGCAGCCATGCAAATTCACAAACCTGTGAATTGATGTCTCTGACCCTGTGCTGTTGATAGATGTGTTGAGATCCTGCTGCTCATCAGGAGACTGAAAAAAAAAAAAAAAAGAGTAGAACACTAGTCATACAAGGCCAAAAGCAGACAGAAGAACCATCATCACTGCACTTCCTCTCCTACACACAGTGTGCTAATATAAATGTGATCAAATACCATGACAAGAAAATGTAACCAACCAACAGAGAACACTGTGTTTGCTGTGACCAACTACTGCGGCATAAACATGAAGTGCATACTTTTGTGAAAAGTCAGCAACTAAGCCCAACAAGACGTCACCACATCCCTGCTCTGTGTCTAGCTAATTTAAGAAAAAATTGCTCGATATATTTACAAATCTTTCACACAAATTAAATTTTTTTTAATCTGCAAAAACTTTAAAATTGGATCAACAATTTTAAATTTTTCTCCACACACCTTTGGCTTGGTTAGTGGGCACAGGGGTCTTGGAACTTTTTCCTTTATTTTTGAACTAAATGCAATGAACATGCGCAGTCTTTATCAGTTTTTTATGCTGACTTCAAATATTAACCACTTTTCTCATATATATGACAATATGACATGCGCATTGCCCACATCCAGACCAGCAAGCTCCGTAACCAGCTCGTGAACTTGAAAGACAAAATTCTGATTGAAGCATTTCCAGAGGTCACCTACCAGATCCCATGTGCTGATTGACCTCAGATTTACATTGGCAAAACGGAAAAGTTCCCCAGAAGGCTCAACGACCACAAACGTGATGTAAGAAATAATAATCACACAACGAACGCCACTGCCCAGCATGTGCAAGAGCATGCTCACACGATTGACTGGGACCACGGCACTGTCATCGCGAGGGAAAGAAGCGTGTAATCTCATCGGCTGATGGAATCTCTAATCATCCAATCAACACCAGCTACCATGAACTGGATGCAAGGAACCATGCCGCCCATCTACGCACGCTCTTTACGCCACAGGTTGTGTATATAAGTCGCGACGATTTCTTGTCCTGCTCAATGATCAAGGAACCCGTGCGAGGTTCCGAAACGTCTTGAACTTCATGACTTGGTCAGTGACTGCATTTCTTTTTCCTTTTCTCATATGTAAATTAGTTTTCAAAATATTCGACATTTTCACTCCTTTGTTTGCAAAAACAATAGAGAAAGAAAAAAACACTGACCAGAGAACTATTAACATGTGGCTAGATAGTACACAGTACAAGGCACAGTACAAGGAAAACAATGTAGGAAGCACTTTTTTGATAAAGCCAATGTTAGTTATTTTGCAACTTGTTGAAGTTCAATGAAGCGAGGACTGGTTGACAAGCAGTTTAAATTAGAGTGTACAAAAAAATTAGCAAGCACAAATCGGTTCCCAACATATTTTGCAACTTGTTGAAGTTCAATGAAGCGAGGACTGGTTGACAAGCAGTTTAAATTAGAGTCTACAAAAAAATTAGCAAGCACAAATCGGTTCCCAACATTGTATACTTAAGTCATTTAGCAGCATGCTGCAATAAAAATTATTCCTTTATCTGCTCTAGATGCAAAGATATCCTGCTTGTAAACTAGCAAACAGTCAGAAATTTGTGTTCTGAGAAAACAACGAAAAACAAACAAAGATGAGCTTGTTTGAGCCTTACAAAGTGAAATTACAGTGAAAATACTGACCCAGGGAAGGAATAAGTTTGTAGATATGTAGAAGATGGGCTGTAGATTTCGAAAATACCATTTTCAAACAGTGGATATTTTCGAGCCCTCAAGAGCCCTCTCCTCATTTAAGTGCAAATATGAGATATCTTTTGCTACCTTAAAAAAGCATACCACAACTACTATTTACATGACTCACCTGTTCCAAGTCTTGAAATAAACCTGAGAAACTATGGATAGCAAGGAAAGAAAATTTTGAAGTCATCTAATTTGAGAGAGATGCAAATTTCAAGCCTATAGAAATCCATCTTTCCTCACAACAAGGTTGCAATGTGATATGTTATAACAGACTGCCAGAAAATTTAACTGGTGAGATCTATCCTGTCACAAGAAAACGAGCGAAAGGAGAAAGAAAAAAAAAGTTATTTACAGCCAGGTCAGTGCTTGTTTGCTTCTTGAGAGCCGACACAGAAGGGGGCTGTCGGTTCGCAAGGCTGCCCTTGGCAGCCAGCTCAGCCTTAGCTTTGGCAGCAGTGGAATCCAGAAGTTCGGTATGGGGCACCGCTCGGTCAAATGCATCGCCCGCGCCACGCCGCTCCACTGTCGATCTCCGGTGATCCCCAGAAACTTCGTCAGGACTCAATTCACACCGCAGGCAATCATCACTGTCCAGCTCTGCATTAATTCGAACAGTAAAATCCCTAAAAAATTCTGTTTTGACAAAAGTGCTCACACAGCCAGTAATTTTATAAGGACAGTTCAAAATGTGCTCCATAAAATGCATCAATACTTCAAAAATTTTGGGAACATTTAAGTTCCTTTAAAGGTATGATGCAACAGCATTAATGGGTCCCATCAGCGGTTCCTCTTTTCCACACTGTGGGGCTGAACAGGGGAAAAAATGCATTTTCCCCGCTTTGGCGGAGTTGAAATAAGGTGCAATATGTTTTCCCCGCTTATGCAAGGTTCATACAGGGGGCTTTGGAGGGGGGGGGGGGGGGTTGATTATGTTGCCAGCCAGTTAAAACCCCTGCCCCGCACCCGTGGTGGAGAGCACAAGTCTGGCCCCTGCCGCCGCATCTGGGTTCAGTTAGCTTATCTACCCCATCTCTTTGCGCGCCTTCACCAGCTGTAGCTAGCAAAGGTGATCTAGGGACTTTAGCTGTGGCCGCTGGCCACCACCATGTGGAGGAGGGCGTGTTTGTACCAGCCGAGCAAAACCTCCCTGGCCCCCGGGGATGGCTGGCACCTCCAACAATAGACCTGGCCTGGCACACAAAGGCATAACTTTTTTGTAACGTATGCACACTCCACCCTCAAGAGGGGCGC
This sequence comes from Amblyomma americanum, assembly GCF_052857255.1. Classification (NCBI taxonomy): domain Eukaryota; kingdom Metazoa; phylum Arthropoda; class Arachnida; order Ixodida; family Ixodidae; genus Amblyomma; species Amblyomma americanum. The sequence continues at coordinate 85,248,571 of NC_135497.1, read as the reverse complement.
AATTCTTCCTGGTGTGAATGCTGCTTTAACTGCGGCTGACCATCCATAACACAGACATGGACACTGTCTCCTCTTTCACAATCACAATCGTTACGTGAAAGACCACATGACATACATATAAAGGCCCACTTTAACCAAAGCCGTACGAATGTGCCTGCGTGACCTCAGCTTGTCTTACTCACAACCCAAGAATCAGGAGCTTAATTCCCGAATAATGACCCCAATTTTATTTTTAGTGCAATTCATTTACTTTATATATTTACATGTCCTAATGGCATTTGTCATGTTATGACCTTCTAATCACCTCTTTCCTAATTTTTTATAACTTTTCAAATCCTCCACTCCACTTGTAATGTAGTCACCTTTTGACCAATCAGGAGTTTTCGCTCACGCCACCGTTGACACCGTATCGTCTGCAGAACGGCAGCCTTACGCTGCTGTGTAAAAATAAGCAGGTCCGATGCATACTGAGTAAAGCTTTCCTCAATGTCTCCCACAGAGGAAGGTGCCCAGGAGAATGTCAACCCTTAGAAGATGGCCAAACCTTACTCACACTCACCTTCACACAGTTTTTTGTAAAAGGTGGGATCCAAGTGCAATATTAATACAATGCGCCTTTGTCTCATTGTTTGAGTTCCTTTTCTGCCTCTGTCTTCGTCTATTAAGCGCACACTTATTCCCAAGACCATGAACAAAACAAACTAGCCTGTGAAAAAAGTCTTGCTTAATGCCACGGTGTAAGATGTTTAGATGGGACCACATTGGCCCGCGTCACAGGCAGAAAAAGTCCTCAATTTCCACTAGGCGCTACGAGACAACTTTTAGCTCGGTAGCAAAATTTCATGCGTAATTTGAACCTGCTACATGGGTAAGCACCAGCATCTTTATGGCAAAGCAGTACAGCCTGGCCAGCTTGGAGTGTTTCTAGCATGCAAAAACAGGCCATGTTTGAAACATACGCAGCCTGCTGCTGACTGGCATTTATCATGCACACTTGCACCCGTGATGGTGCAGGTTGGACGGCGCGGCTGCGAGTTTCTCTATTTATTTAAGATACTGCGATCTAGTACAAGATCATAGCAGGTGGGTGTTGTTTTGCTCGAGCATGCATTCCGCTGGCCTCCGTGAAAGCAAACGCCGTGCGCCCGCCATTGCACAACACAATCCTGGACTCTCGGACATGTCGCGGCTTGCAGCGTGAATCCTCCAGGCTCGCCCGGCGGAATCCCCCCCCCTTCCCCCAAAGCGCCAGCTCAAGCCACAACCAATGCTTTGCCAGCAGCCCTTTCCGGGCTGCAAACTTGGAACGGCCGAGCTCCATTTGTCAAATTCAAGTTGTGTCCAGTGCCGTGACCTGATTGGAGGTTTTGAACGGCTGGTACCGGCAATGGTCATCGGAGGATATAAAAGGATGAGCAGAGACGAGCAGACGGAGACATCAAGTGAGAGAGACGCTCTCCCGGCGCGATGCCGTGTCCCTTGTGTGAGCACATTGTGCTCTTGGCCACAGTGCCGTTAATGTAACGCCCTTGTTTATACTGTACATAAGTGTCTCGTTGACTCACCGTCGCCTTCCCGTTTCGCTGCTCAGCTCTGCGTAACAGTGGCAGCAGACTGAGATGCCCCAGTCCCAACAGTGGTGACAGGCTTGGAGGCCCCAGTCGTAACAGCATACATCAAACATACAAGCATACAAACACACTCGAATTCATAAAATTTGCAGGTATTTTTCACACATCAGTAAAGAATTGTGTGTAACAATCTTGCTATTAATGTTATTCCAGTCTGTAACTGTCCTTGGGAAAAAATATTTAGAACAGTTAGTCCACTCATTCAAACGGGTTACTTTAAAGCATGCCTTCGTCTCGTGTTATAACCTGAGGAGTAAGCAAGAAATTGGGAAGTTTACCAGCTGAAAAAGAAACTTCAATTGGCAGACACAATTGTACACAATCACAAGGGGTGATCCACTGCATTTCAAGAGCTCGCTGACAGATATACGGCTGTATGAATTGTAAACAAACCTAGCTACCTTATGCTATATTTGTTCTAGTATGCTAATGCAGCGTGAAAAAAAAAAAAAAGCCCTCCATGCAGGCCAGACTGAATATCGAAATGCCCGGTTTAAGGTGCGTCACTGGTACTATACCTGGTCATCGGCGTGCAACGCATTTCCCATGGTTTGTCCTCACCTTATATACTCTTGTAATGAACCCACTCGCATAATGAACCCACCCTCAACTCTTGTTGTCCAGAATTTATTATTTTTTTTTACCCTTTAGCTTTCTGTAGCGGGCTCCTCAGTTATCACGCCGTCCACAGCGCGGACCTTGGTAGCACGCCAAGATGCTGCCCGCGCCAATAACATCACCCCTTGCTTGTTTATCTTTTGAGGAGAGCTCCTGCCAGAGCGATGGGGGGAGGGGGGCATTTTTATTGAGCCGTGACGACCCTACACAATGGTACTCATGTAGCACCCGTGCATCACTATCGAGGAAAGAAAACAAAACACAGGATGGTTATGAATTTGTGACACAAATGACCCAGTGTTCGATGCCTTGTGATCGAGAAGAAATCAGAAACATTAGATTTGATATATAAGAGCGGATGTTCTAATCAACTAGGCCATCACCGCAATCACGAAGTGACTAAAACACCCGCCTCGTATTCGGGAGGTGTGGGAGGATCTGGGTGGGAGATGCTGGGTTTGTATGTCGCAGGAGGTGCATTTATACCGGTGGATGCCTGAAGGTACAGTTTTACCCGTGGCTGCCTGGCGGTAGGTTTGTGGATGCCGACACCAACGGCACAAAACTGAGGGAAAAGCTAAGAGCCAGAGCTAACATTGTAACCACGAGGTCACTGCAGCAGGGGCCTAGAGGTTAGACCATCTGCCTCGCACGTGAGAGGTGCTGGGAAGTGAGGTGTTGAGGTGCTTAGTGGTAGGTGCTAAGCTTTTAGGTGGCAGATGCATTTTTACTGGCAGGTGCACAGAGGTGCATTCACTGAAGGATGCTCACTCTGGAAAGTACTCCAAAAGAGACACCTTCCAAGCTATGCAGACACTGCCGACGCCACATTTTTCAGGAACAAGCTAAGATCAGCTAACACTGTAAAATAACGCTTTCACGCAAGAAATCGCACCACCTCAAGACAGCTTCCTCGCAAATTTGCTTTGAAAGTGCTGGGAAGGTGTCTTGCGGAAGCGTGCTTTAGTAGGGGGAAGCTTTCTTGCCAATGCCGGTAAGGCAAGGGAACCTTCAGTCCTGCTTGTGCGCGGAGCAGAGAGATCTGATAAGGCCAGATCCTGGCTTCGCGCATGTGTTATGTGGCACGTGTTGCCACCAGTGGACTAACAAAGGCATGGAGTGCACTTGCTCATTAACTATAGGGCTTAAACTGCTGGGAGCCAAATTTAAAACTGACACAGCGTTGCAATATGCGTTATTGCGGCGCAGAGATGGCCAGAATCAGCACCGCATGCACACTGCTTGCTGCAGATGGAAAGGAGCGTGGTGCACCAGCTCGTAAAGCTTAACAGGCTCGCTGCAGAAAGAACACGATAAGAGACACATTGCTACCCAGCTGGGCATCTCTGGACTGCCTGAAGCCGTAAGGGAAGCAGAAATAAAAAAAAAAGGATGCAAATATTAGTTGCAGCAGAAGAGAGAAAAAGAGACTGCAAGAAAAAAGAAAACTACACCTATGTTTTCAAGCAGTGTAATGTCAGCTGTTTCAAACCCTCACTCTTCTTGATACAGTAAAACCTCACCTCATGGTGAAGTTTCACCCCTTGCGGTGTGGTTTCAGCGCCCTCGAGTGTCTCCTTCTTCATGTGTGTCCTGTCGCTAGCGCTGTTTTTTCAAACATGCAATACCAACTAGCCGGTCACATCACTCTTGTGAACCTCACCTCACGAGATCATGGAAAAACTACATAAAAGCAATAGTATGCCCTGACCGAAAACAGCTTACCAGGTTCACTGCGTCACATGTAACCGGTCATTTATTCAAGCTGTGCGGCCACAAATGATGGGTCACACGATGAAACCAGGGGACATATTTTATAGTGAGGTCCCCAAAATCTGACCCACTGCTTCACCATATGGCACAGTTATTCGTGGCCACACAGCTGAGAATGATGTGACCCACCGATGACCCACAACACAGTGAACATCTTAAATATATCCACTGACCGGGGAAAAGGATGATACCAGAGGTATTCCATGCAGGAAGCCGCATGCAATTTCATTCACATAGGACCAAACAAATCCGTTATCCGTTTCTGCTGCCGAGGTGGCCTAGCAGCTATTATTGCAGCCTCAAAGGCTTAAACCGGGTCCGATATTCTATACCAGGCCCTGTATTTGGGTGAACAGGTGAAGCACGTACGTCTATTTCTCTAATGGTAGGGCCCGGGCTGTCTTTAGCTTCTTCGTCGGTGTTACTTGCAATGGATGACCTTTCGCCAGTAATAGAGGCAACAATGTCACTATCAGACAACGCTGGAAAAGTCTCAACTGCACTGTCCGTCTCTAAACATGCAAAAGCTGACGTTTCCACAGCACCTTTCTGCTGCAAAACTCTGTGAAGAAGTGTAAAGGTTTAGTTTAGTTTATGGGGTTTAACGTGCCAAAGCGACTCAGGCTATGAGAGACGCCGTAGTGAAGGGCTCCGGAAATTTCGACCACCTGGGGGTTCTTACTGACATCGCACAGTACACGGGCCTCTAGAATTTCACCTCCATCAAAATTCAACCGCCATGGCCGGGATCGAACCCACGTCTTTCGGGCCAGCAGCCGAGCGCCGTAACCACTTAGCCACAGCGGCGGCTGTGAAGCGTAAAGGTTTGAGCGAGTTGGTGACACATAAGCAAAGAATGGCACGGCAGAAAAAGGTGAGGTGCTTGCGTGTGTGCATGTGATACCTCTCGTCCTTGCCTTTCTGCCGCGCCATTCTTAGCTTGAAAATTCTTCGAACAGCTTTTCACAGGCATTGTTATCGGCAGTAGTCAACAGTTGAGGCTTCACCCTGGCACAAGACGTGCTAGGGAGTGGTGTCACTTGGGAAGCACTAGATGCTGTAAGCACATGATCCAAGACAACACAAAGAGATAAGGCAGTACCACAGCCATGCAGTGATGTTGGTCAGCCAGCAACATGGCAATGGCAGCAATGGCACATAAAGAAAAACAGAAGTTTGCTGCAGCATGGCCACTCGCTGCAGCCAGCATAAACCTGAACCAAAGTAGATGCCTAAATTGCGGAGCAACTGTGCAGCAGAGAACCCAACCCAAGTCACATGGCTATGATAAGAGATAACTATGGCTATAGGGGGACACCCACGCAGCTCAGACCATAAACACTTTGACATCAGCGCCTGTAGACAGGGTGGTGGCAGGGCAGTGGTGATGGCATGAGCAGTGGCAGGGGTATGCTAGACCAGTGAAGTAGACAAGTGACGCACCAAGCAGCATCCGAAATGGCACAACTGGCCGCTGCGCATGCCCAATGGCAGCCGTGGGATGGCGTGAAGTTAAGAAAAGCAGAATCGAAACTAAGCAGCTGAGCTAAATTTCAGCAATGGGGTACTTTTGATCGTCACTGCGCCTGCCATAGTGCGCACGCCTGAAGTGCACAAGCACCACTGTTTCACGCAATACAGGTTCGAGGAGGTTTATTTAGATAATCGCTGGCTGCGCAGGTCGTACTTCGATGCGACCCTCCTGTCCTAATTAACTAGTGCAAGCCCTGCCAATGTCCGAATTAACGAGCGTTCGCCGACACTATAGATTTACGTGGGCATCGACCGGGACCACGCTCCTGGTTCAAGTTATCCAAATTAACAGGGTCGAATTAACGAAATTTCTCTGTAAACGCATTTTGCATAAGCATTCAATTCTGCCCTAGGGAAAAATTTAATAAGCAGCAGAATGTGGACATCGCAATCAGAAGATCGACCAATGTGCTGTGCCACAAGCAGGTCTTTTAAAACTAGAAACCACGGACAAGGCGCTCCATAGTTAGGCAAGTCATATTTTTAGGCTTACCATTGGCTAGGACAAGTTTCTGACAATTAACTATATTTAGAACATTTCTAAACAAAAGAATGCACCCATGCAAACATGAAGCAAAACTCAAGCAAATGTGTGTCATGAAACAGAATCAGAATTGTACAAACAATCCCCATCAACAGAAGGGCCACTAACCAGAAAGCGGAACTGCAGGAGGTGGTGGCCTTCTCTTTTTCATCTGAGGTGTAAGGAGCTTCATCGTATTGTCATAAGGTAGTTGAACAGGAACACCAGCCGCTTTCTGGGTTTCCGTGAGGCAATTCTCAAGTAGGATGACCTGCATGTTTTGAGAAATTGGGAAGAATGATACCACTATCCCAAAATAAATGTCACGTTACTGACCACCAGAGAGACTGACTACTACTAGTAATTGACTATCGATTAGATCTTTACTAGAAAAAGATTTTGAAGTACACTAGAGTTTTGGTTGGGTTTCCTTAAATCCAAACGTTCCCAACAAAGCAAAAATGACTGCCCATGGAAAGAGTGGATCCAAAAGCAGCTTATGAAGCATACATTCTCACTTTGGTATAATCTGTAAACAATATATGCACTCCTTTCAAAGGGAAAAAAGAGATAAATTGCTTTTGAATGACTCTTCAAGTTTACTGCACTGACACTGCCATAATAACTACACCAAGAAAAAATATTCTCGCAAAAACAGGTTTGCTATGTATATACAATAAACAGAACATAAGTACTATTTTCTAAGTGTGTGTGAATCTATTAAAAATTTCGAATAGTTTTCGAATAGTATTTGCTTTTCAATTTGCAACTATTCGAATCTCCTAAACATTCACAAATTACGAGCAACTTGTTTACCTAAACTTGCGGTAAAACATGGTGACATTCCCAAAAAGGCAGTATCTTGCACTTGTTACACGAGTTAACTTGCTCTTTCCTCATGCAATCGATCGCCAGCACACGCCAAAAGCCTACGCACGGTAATGCTAGGCCTTGCATAAATCCAATGCACTGACGGCCATCGAGAGCCGCCACTGCGCGATCACAGGTCGGAAAACTAAGTGCAGCACCACACGACAAGTCATAGCGTCAAGCTCTGATGCAGTCAACAGCTGGGTGTGAACCTTACTGGCAGCAATCCTCTCGTTTTAGATCACTAGGATAAGATGCGCATGCACAAGGAAGTGGCCCGGCCTGTAGAGGACAGCGAAAAGGGTGTGCAGCCCATGTGCACAGCTGCGGTTGTTTCGCGGCAACCGCTATGATCGTTTTCAATTTTCATCAGTTATAATCAGAATCAGACAGGGTTCAACGCAAGTTAAGGACAGCAGAGCGAGCTATGGAAAGAAAAATGATCGGTGTAACGTTAAGAGACAGGAAGAGGGCAGAGTGGGTCATGGATCAAACACGAGATAATGACATCCTAGTCAAAATCAAGAGGAAGAAATGGCCTTGGGTACGGCACGTAATGCGAAGGCAAGGTAACCTCTGGTCCTTAAGGGTAGCAGACTGGATTCCAAGAGAAGAAAAGCATAGCAGGGGGCAGCAGAAAGTTAGGTGGGCGGATGAGATTAGGAAGTTTGTGGGGATAGGGTGGCCGCAGCTGGCACAGGACAGGGTTAATTAGAGAGATATGGGAGAGGCCTTTCTCCTGCAGTCGGCACATTCAGGCTGATGATGGTGAGAATCTAGAAACTGCGTATATTAGGTCATAGAGGACAAGAAAGAAAACATACACCAGAAACGTCGAGCTCAAAGCCAGGCCGTGCAACCTCACTGCATACAGTGCAGCACATGAACTGGGGCACCTAACAGCAAGGTTTCATTCCCGCGTCTTTGCGGTTCGCGACAGTGTTTGGGTGGTCGGGGCCCATCACAGGGCTTGTAGTCTGGCGAAACCGATACACGAGGGCTAAGTGGGCCCCATGTCATCATGAAGGCTTCGCTTCGGGCAGCATTTCACAGCCGGCACTTTGTCTCTAGGCATTACGAGGAGACATGGAAAGGATCATCCTGCTCGCATTGTAGCTCAGGTTGCTGTTCTTCTCTCAGTTTCGCGAGCCGTCTTGTTGAATTTTGCCAGTAGTGCCTTGCCTCACCATTAATCGACCACTGACGTCATTCCTCCAGGAAGGAAGTATCTGGACACCTTACAATGCTTCATGACAGCATTCAGTAAACTCCATCATGTAAACAATAAGTCAAACTGTGATATTGGATACTTTTTTTTTCTGACAGCAATTGTTAGTCAACCAGATGAAAACAAGATATCAGTCTACCAAATAAATTTTATTGCTATTACTACTACACAATTCCCCCTTTCTTATTTAATGCCTGGTAGGATTTAAAGGTACAGGAAATTATGCCGATGATGGGAAAAACAAAATTTGTCTACAATATCTGTTTCTTTTCATAGCTGTGCTTTGTGGAAAAGCATTTCTCTTCATTTTGAACTGCCTGTACCAATAATCAAAACAAAATTATTCGATTCGATTTGCAACCAGTTTTTATTCATATTTACTTCACACCCAAAAATTTGATAATTGTACACCTCTAATAAATATGTTTTTTTTTCTGGCCACGTTTTGCAGAACATTTAATTTGTAATTTAACTTGGCAGTAGTAAAAAAATATTTGATTAGATTCACACTCAATTTTTAATATTCAAATTCGCTTCGCACAAAAAATTTTGTTATTCACACAGCTCCATACTATCTCCTTCAGTTAAAAGATGCAGCCTATTAATGTGCAGGACAAAGACCACAGATTTTTAAATAACAACTTTTGCTTTCCCTTTCAGGTTGTCATGCGATTAAAATGCCGCATACTAGCTCCAGTCAAGTTCACAAAAATCAAGATTCAAACTTGCATAATACAGCAAGCCATGTGCTGCTGTTTCACAAAAACCTGACTTAACATGCAATTCACCAGCTTCCACACAGCAGAGCATTCACTTTCATTTTATCCCAAAGGCACATAAGTAGTACAAAGGTGGTGCGATACCTAGATCCTGAAGGTTTTTATCAAATTGTCCACATTTACTGTGTGGTGATCTCCGTCACTCTCGTCACCTGTAGCTGCTGCCATAGGCTAGACTAAGTAAACTATCACTAGTTTCAAAACGAGAAGTACATTCTTTTCTTTGGCACAAACCACAAATCTTGTAAACATGCAAGCATATGCATGGAAGGTATTTACTCCCAATAACCATCAACATAATCGAAGAGTTGAGAACGTGGTGCAGCTGGGTCACCAGTGGAGCCTACTGTAGCCATTCAGTCCAGATGTAGCGTTATCAATTATCTCTTAGCCAAAGCTTCTGATCATAGTAGCCTATGCGTGTTAAATGATCACCAAGCCATAATTGCTGTAATGAGAAAGCACATACTGAAAATATATGAAAAAATACAAAGCCATAATGAACTTCCAGATGAGTGCAGTTTTTCCATCATCTCTTAATGGGACACCAAGGACAGGACAAATTGATGATGGCCTGTGTCGATAGATTATGGCATCCTAGCAACAACGAAGCTATTTTAACTGAAAACGGAGCTTTTATAGACCAGAAAAGGCGAAGAAATGGAATGCAGGAGCTGCCATCCCCAGCCACATTTTCGGGCACAGATCCCAGAGGATAAGCAACACCGCCATTGACTTCAAAAGAGTGATCACTAAGTCCTTTTCGGTGCAGACGTCACAAGTTTGAATTGAGCTGCAAGAAAAGTTTGAAAGACAATTTCTTTAGCAATAAATGTATCTACCCAGACAGATCCACACAATCGATTTTTACTGAGAACAACTATTGGACGGAGCTGTCCTCAGTGTCCCTTTAAAACTTGCCCACACAACAGGCACTGCTGTCGGATTTGTCACAAAGAGACAATAAGCAGGAAGGCATAAATGCGTACCCTGTCTTTAAGGGCCTTGACAAGGGCATTGTATTCATGGTCCTTCTCGTGCAGCTGGTGCAGGTGGTACTCTTCACGCTGACGTGCCTCATGGGCACGCTGCTGCAGGTCACGCAGCAAACGCTTTGCACGTGCATACTTGGCTTCAAGGGCGGCCAGGCGTTCACGCAGCTCGTGTGCTGCCTGACGCTGCTGGGCTGCTTCCAGGCGCAATGCCTGGCCGGTCGCCTCCGCCTCCTGCAGCCGGCCCTGGGCCCCCTCCAGCAAGCGGCCCAGGTCCCTCCGCTCGCCTTCAGCCAGCGACAGTCGCTCGCGAACTGAGCGCGCCTCTGCCTCTGCCACTGCCAAGCGGTACCTGCCCGCACAGCCCACATACCCCACACATCAGAGGGGAAGAAAAGGGCTACAAGAGGCCCTGCCTATACTGAGCACACTGAAATAACTGTGATAGAGGTCATTATTGATGCAAACTTCACATAGCATGGCATCCAGTACTTTGTGTGGTTTGTATCCCCATAAAAACATACCATCAAATAAGCACAACATCCAATATAAGCAGTCCTACTGTTTTATATATATATATATATTTTCAGTCAAAGCCACCTTACATACGCATTTAGAATTTGCTTGCAAAGGAGTGACGATTTGAAGTGAAGAGAGAAAGTTCTAGAATGCCTCACGATGCCACCATATGACAAATGGAAGCCAGCAGATGAGTCTCATACATATTACGAAAGCTAGCCACATTCTCAGAACAGCCTGCCCAGACAAGTCTCCCATTACACAGACACTACAGTGCCTAACCATTAAATAGTTATGTCATTACACAGCTGCTTGATTGCACACTCCAGGAAGGCAGCTCATATGTGCAATAAGAAAGGCATTACAGATGCCAAGAAAAGACAGCGAAAGCACAGCAGACTAAGTGGCACCATATTACATTTGGGTGCATCAATGATGATGACCGTGAATTTTATGGCGCAAGGGCATCTGTGGCCAGAGCGCCGTGGCAAAAGGTATTTTCGTTTGCTCAAGGTGGCGTCAAGGACCCATTTCCCACGCAATTCACCCTGTTTAAGCCGAGCACCAGGCCAGAGGAAGCTCGTACCCACTGTATCACCGATGGGTAGCTGGTGGCACTGGGGATCAAACCCCGCAACTCCCGCGTGCAAGACAGATGCTCAACCACTAGGCCACCGCTGCGGTCATTGGGTGCATCAAACTGCAACAGCTATGTGCAAATCACTTGAACGCTTCCACAACCATTTTCAAATGCTCCTACACTTACTGGACAGATTCTGAAATCCATTATAATTATTAACTTCAGTGCCTTGTCCCTTTTGTTTTCTTGGCATAAGCACAGCTGGCACAAAGCTTTGAGTATTAGATTAGGCTTCCGCCAGAGTGGAATGCAGAGAGGAAGAATGCGCAGCTGGAGTGCGATGGGGGAGGTGGGTGGAGAGGGTGTAGGTGCCAAGGGGTGAAGATGACAGTGAGGGGGCAGGCAAGTGGAGAGGAGGACAGGGACACCAACCACCAGGTGCGTGGGCTCCATAAAGGATGCGCAGCGTGTGGAGACCCATGTACTACATGATGTGCACCTCTGCCAGCCGCAGCAGTGGTGGTAAACTCTTGAAGTCATTCCCTTCTCTCCTTTCCTTTCCGGCTGCTGAGCGCGCGCCCGGCCCCTCTGAGCGCTCCATCAACACCGCTGCTTTCCACAGTGATGTGGAGCGCAGAGTTGCGACATTCTAAGTCTCTGCCATGACGTGCTGCATGCTAATGCCTAATGAATGAAAAGGGTAAACTGCATGAAAGGGTTAAGACAAGAGAAAGGAACACACACGACGTTTACTAGCATTAGTAACCATCGTGTGCGTTTCTTGTCTGAACCCTTTCGTACAGTTTATACTAACACTAGTAAGCGTCGTGTGTGTTCCTTTCTCTTGTCTTAACCCTTTCGCGCAGTTTACTCTTTCATTCAGTATGAACCAACTAGCCCGACAAATCTTATTGCTAATGCATACTCCGCCACATAAATCACACTGATCATCTGTGAAATTTTTTCAAACTATCCGTCAGATGACAGTCAGCACTTGTAGTGCCTTTTCTTCATACGTGTGCCATTCTTTCTAGGATACAAGCTACGATCCCCCTTCACTTTCACAAATTCTCTGCCTATAAACGGAAGTCAAAAGGCACTAACTGTGTTTCTTTGAAGCGCAGCCGTATGTTATCTGGGTCAGCATCAGGTGAGAGGGAGTCGCTGCTGTCGTTTGAAAGCTCAAAGCTGGCGCCAGGGGCTAGTTCATCCACTTCGTCATCAGGAGTCGAAGCAAGGGAGTCCAGTCCACTGCCAGGCACTGCCTCCTGGCCTACACCTTTGAGCCGGGCCTCCCGTTCCCTGTCTGCCTGAATCGACTGGTAGATCAGCTGCGCTATCTCACTGTTGGTAGAGTCCCGCTCACGCCCAATCAGGAACCTGCACAGCAAAACCAGCAGGCACTTCAATGAAACAACAGACCAGAGCTCGTTTGCAACCCAGCAATATGACTGGCAACTTTCAAAGAAAAGAATGCTCATGTTCACAGCTAACCAAATAACAGCTCTTAGAACAAAAAAAGTAAGCTTTTAATCGCTAAAAGATTAAACAGGCCATGGACTACCCTTAAAGACTGTAAAGAAAAGTGAATCAGTGCAAAGAATACATGACCAGGAACAAACTACCCAAGTTTCATCATCACACATGGTGCGCAACAGAAAACTAAGCTGGCTCTTTTCTTTACACAGCATGTGTTCTTGCCATATCCCATGGTGCTGTATAATATCAAATAGCTGATGTGTGCCCTAAGATAATTATATCATTACAAGATAATGAGCAATGGGGTTAAAGAACATGCACTATACAATAAAAATCTGAGTGCAGTAAGGACCAAAAAAAAAAAAAATAGACAAGGAGACAGAAACGCATACGAAATGAGATGTGGCTTTGTTACGCTGTCGATCACCACAATGGGCTCTATCACAGACATGGAAATAAGGGCCAAAAGGATAAAACTTCTTTTGCTCCACTCATCTTCAATGCATCAGAATTATTTATAAAGACAACACTGCAGTACATGTCCTACAACAGTCGATCCCAGATATATCGAATTAGTGTTTATATCAAACAGTCACAACATCCCTTTAAAATCCCATACAAAAGTATAGGACTATTGATTAAGTCTACCGAACTCACTGCAGTCGAACATTCGATATATACAGAACGGCGTGCCGTGCCCCTACAAGTGGTGCTCCCTTTAAGGGGGGAGACTAGTCTTGAGCAAAAAATTTTTACTTTTAGAGCTACCAACCTGAAACTTTCCAGAATTATGTAGTTTTGCAGTCAGATTTACTCTCCGGTGTATAGATCACATTTTATGTTAATTACTGTGTTATGAAAACAATAGAAAAAGAACTGCTTCATAGCAATAGTTAAAACTTATATAAGCATGTCCCTGGAAGCCTAAGGTTTGCAATAAGACTTGTTTCATCATTTTGTGTTCACTCTGTACAAAGTTGTGGAAGTTCAAATTTTCTAGTCAATAACTGAAAGCTGCCTTTTTGCAATAGGTAAAAAATTTTGAAAATTTCCAAGTCAAATATTAGTTGCACTGTGTTGTTATTGCAATCCCAACACATATAGGACTCAAATAAAACAAGAATGATGGAAATCTATTGAGTGGATGTAAAGCCCCACCTCTCACAAAATTTGAGAGTACCAAAATTTTGTTTTTGAGAAAAATGCAAAAACTAATTTCGATGAGATGAGAGGACTTATTGAGGAGGAAAGCATTCAGTTATGCAACGTGAAGGCTTAGAAAGCCCCAGGGCAATAGTCTTCATCAGATTTTCCACGCTGCCTTTTCTTTATGGAAGTCTGGAAAGCTGCCGAGGCAGCACGCTTTTTCTCGGACTTCACAGTATGAAACCTATGTTTCTCGGCAGCTCTAGAACTACCGTTGCCGCTTTGTTCTGTGCAGCTCCCTCAGTATGCTAAAGCTGATATGCTGTGTGCCATGGTTAAAACACATGACAGCTTCTGCTACAGCACTCTGCACTGCAAAAAGGGACACATTCTTGTCTTTAGGTGCGAGGTTCCAGATGAGGGAGTGAAGGGCCTCGTTGAGAGTTCTGAGTCTTGCCACGTTTGCATCACTGCAAAAGGCTTTTGTCAGCAAGGTGCTCGTACACTGGAAGCAATGCCTGGCACACATTTTGAGGCAGACTGTACCTGTGCTTGGGTGGGAGCTCATTTCTGGCTATGGCTGCATTGTGCTTGCACCAGGATTCAGCACCACTTGGTCAGAGGGTGTGGTTATGCTTCTAATCATTTGACGTTTCATGATGATACGTTGCCATGACTGCCCTCTGCATCCTGTCAATATCTCCTATATTTGACTTCAGTAGTAGTTGGTCAGCTTTGAAATGAGGTCTCCAGTGAGCTGACCCTTGCCACCGATGCGCTCATCGGACTTTTTTGAAACGAGGTTTCTAAGTGCTGTGTCCATTCGTATTTAAACGTGATTTACACAGTCCTCTTTTTCAACTGAAATGAACCCATACACTTGGGCCTCTTGTACAGCAAGGTACGACCTGCTGCCACCATCGGACAGCATTGTGGTGTACCTCAGGCCGTGGCGAGAAAGTGACCTTTGAAGCAGAATAAGGGCTGCCTCAGTCTCCATTTGGCCTGCCTTGCTTGCTATGTTTTTCTGGCACTCATGTTTTTCCTTCCATTGAGGATACTCCTGGCTGTCAGTTCCTGGTGCACATTCACATCTCAGGAAGAAATTAGATAAAGCAACATAATCCAGCACATATCCAGAAAGAAGTTCGGTGACTGCGGCAACTCCAATGTGAGATGAGTGCCCTTGTGTATGCCAGGTTAAATCGAAGCTTACAGCAATGTTCCCTGGATTTCCAAAGTTCAGTTCTTTGTAGAGGTCCTTCACTCTTTTGGCACACTCATCCAGGCTCCTGCTGCACGCTCGTGCTGCTGCCGGGTTCAGTTTCTGTTTCATGTAGTCCTGATAGGTCTTTTTATGAAGGCCTCTATGCGACACTCTCAGATTTACGAAAAGGTTGCTTAGAGCTGCTTGTGCCAGTCCGGTGCTTTGAACAGCCCGCGCCGCGAGCAAATTTATTTCGAAAGGCTTGCAATTTGCCTCCAACTGCCCTGCGACCCGAGGCGAGCTCCAATCAGCACCAATTTCATCGCAGTTGATGCATTTCATTCTTAGCTTTGCAGCTAGTCATACTCGACACTGTCCTTCGTGATTTTCACGGCCCCGCAACACGTCCGGCACGCAGTAGAATGCAGTAAACTGTTCACTGCACCGAGGTCAAGAATCGTGAACGCCATCGACGAAATGCCCAGCGCACTCGGCGTCGTTACAAGAAGTTCCGTTTCTCGTGTTGTCGCCGAAACTGACGCCAACTCAGCCATTCTCTCTGCCGCTCGCTGCGTCGGAACTTCGCACTCTTCGCTTGACAAGAAGTGCACGTCCACTCTTGTGCGTTCCGGTCCGCTTCAGCTGCGGGAGGTGGTTGGTTCGAAACCCACCGCCGGACACCCACCAGTAAAAATGGATACAAGCCACCCCAGCCTGGCGCCCGGCTTCTTCAGGGGGTGTGTGCTTGGAGGAGGCTCCGCAAACCCCGCTGCGCCCCTTCGGGGGCAAACCCAGTTTCAAACAACTCAGCCTGCAAAGGTGGTAACCAGCGCTGACATCAGCGTTCAAAGCGTAACCAGCGCTGACATCACCGTTCAAACACTAAGGTCCTTCATCAGAAGTGATTCAGAGTATCACTGCTTTGTGGCTGTCCGACCTTGTGAGAAAAAAAAAAAATGGGTACAAAATCCGCCGCAGTTTTGAAATCGTGGACGCTACAAAACGGGCGAATTTGGCACGTTGCATGCACGCGATCCTCGTCATTTGAGATATATTATAGTCAAT
This sequence comes from Amblyomma americanum, assembly GCF_052857255.1. Lineage (NCBI taxonomy): Eukaryota > Metazoa > Arthropoda > Arachnida > Ixodida > Ixodidae > Amblyomma > Amblyomma americanum. The sequence goes on along the minus strand of NC_135497.1, from coordinate 85,232,628 downwards.
ATTTCAGTTATAACAAGTCTTTGGGGGCTGAATTTTTGGTAATAGTTGCAGGAAAGCATAAGGAATCCAAAAATAATGAAACTGAAAAATCGCTCTTTTCGCGATTTTTTTTCGTCTTCAAGACCCGGCTCCCCCCTTAACAGCACTCAAGCTATCACTTCTCGCGACAGCAGGTCGGCCGCATGGCCTTGGACACCTGCTGTCAGCAGTAGCACTCACTGTAAAATCGTGCAATGTGGCATGGCAAGGAGATTGTGGGGTGTGCTTGAGGGCAGCCTTAAGTCACATACTCATTTTCCATGTGACAACCCTTTAATGCAAGAAAGCTGACATTCAGCAAACTGCTAGTCATTAGTTCGCCGAAGATTAGTGGTGGCTCTCACCTGGCATGCTCTGCTTGCTTTGCTGCCAAAGGAATTGTGGAAACTAACTGTACCTCCACTTTCATAAGATTATTCTATTCATAGAGCACTGGAAACAGGATTAGACCTTTCAGGATGAGAAGTGGCTAGTTCCAAATTACTGTCCGCTGAGGCTAATGCAAAGAAAGCTAGACCAGCGGGTGGAAGTACACCGGGGATCTGACAGGCAAAGCACGCCACTAGCATGGGTAAACCATGTTCTTGCTTCCAGGTTATAGGTAAGCTTATCTAGTGACATGTTTTATATGTCGAATTGATACATTGCATTGACACGTATATATCACAACCACAAATATAATGCGAGGGGGGAGGTTGAGACCTTATTAAAATAAAATAAAAAGAAAGTATCACATTATAACACAATCACTGTTTTGTAACAGCTGAAGCGCCAAGGGCTCATAAAAAACGGAGACATAAAAATACACAAGAAATGGCCAAGCCGATTTTATTTCAGAGAATGTGCGCGACATCATCGACCGTAGCAAAGCCTCCAACACTTAACGCATGCAGTCTCTCACGCGGCAGCAGCCGCCATCGTCGCTGTGCCACCGCTGCGATGTACTGCCCCCCCCCAATTCCTGCGCCATTCATCCTTTCCTTTCCCACACAACACTTTCAGTGCCTCCTATTTTTCAATGGCACACGCAGCCTTCTTTCCCCACTCATAGCCACCCTCTCCTTGCCTGTCCACGCCCACCAACGCGCCGCACGACCCCGAGGTCATCGATAAGTTGCCTTCCCCTAGTACTCGTGAGTCTGGCAATGAAGATCGCTGTAACTTTCTTGAAAAGCGAAAAGGAAAAAAATGTGTTATATTTGTAGCTTGGTTTTTAATATAACACAAGATGTATCCTGAAACCAATGAAATGAGGAAAAAAACTCACGGTATATTTGTGCAAATACAGTGTATAACTATTTCGCGACACCCTTTGAGTTCCGATACATATATGCATATCCAGGATCAACTGTATTTCTAAGGCATCTTTCTGTAACAAATGTGGCATGCAGCAGTGCAGTACACTAGATCACCCTAGTCCAGCATTTACTTTTTGTTTACCTATCAATCAGTACAATCAGCTAGCAGAACTGCTGTGCATTCCCATCATGGCAGTGAAAATATCTCAAAAGTTCTGCAACATGCAGAATGGTTAAGTAATTTTTACAAGCTACACATATTCAGCACAGCAAATAGCATATGGTCTGAGCATATGGTCTCCCTGTTAATGTCACTTTCATCAGCAACTAGCACTGGGTTTTAGTAGCCCAGATTCGTCCAGATGCCTTAATTCTTAATGCTGAAAAACGATTCCAGATTGCTACCAGGCTACTGTCACAAAACACAGCTTGCCACACAACTTATAAGGCAAAATATTTGGACTACTAATGACGAACTGGCTTGTTTTTATATAAGGCACAAGCAATTTCACCAAGAAAAAAGGTGCAACCAATAACATCCAAAATGATACCAAACCCCTGGTAACAAATATGTCATGGTGATGGAGGACAAAAAGCATCTGAGTTTTATTCTGTCAAGAACCGCAAAAACTGGCTGAGTCATTTATTTTTTCAAACCACCAAACCTGCACAGTGGAAAACTATGAAATTTATCCTCAAATTAGAAACATCACTGCTGCTTTAATCAAGAGAACAAAGACAGTGAAAACTCACCGTACAAGACCAGATGTGTTTCGCAAAACTGAAGCAGCATAGGCTTGTGTGACACCAACCAGAGATTTTCCGTCCACTTCAATTATCTGGTCATTGACACGAATTCTGTAAAATAAAAGTTGTGTATGGCACACCTGCATACTAAATCACCCTGGTCACAAGGCAAAAAAATAAGGTACCTGTCCCCAAACTTTTTCTGAGCTTAGGCACAATAAGCTTATCTTGGCTCTTGTGCCATGTAGTAGCAACAAACACAATGCCAAGCCTACAGATTAATTGCAATGATAGAAAATAAGTGATTAAAACTAAAACTGTATGAATGCAAATTTTTTACTTATTAAATAATGAGTTTCACATGATGCAATGCCACAGACTTCAACTGCAGTCAAAACTAAGTATACAACAAAGGTGTTGGTTAACTTCAAGCGAGCCCTTAGCTAAGTGCACTTCTAGTTGGTGTAGCAGTGGTCAAATGTTAACTGAAATTCAATACACAAAAGGTGGGGCAGGTAACACATGGCTTAAGCAATGATGGAAAATAAGCAGGTGTGCGCGAATACTTGAAAATTCCAATGGGTTTTTGCTTTATGAGGGTTTAACGTCCCAAAGCGACTCAGGCTATGAGGGACGCCGTAGTGAAGGGCTCCGGAAATTTCGACCACCTGGGGTTCTTTAACGCGCACTGACATCGCACAGTACACAGGGCCTCTAGAATTTCACCTCCATCGAAATTCGACCGCCGCGCCCGGGATCGAACCCGCGTCTTTCGGGCCAGCAGCCGAGCGCCATAACCGCTCCGCCACCGTGGCAGCCCCAATAGGTTTTTAATAGTACAGTTGAACCTCGTTATATAACGAAATTGAAGGGGCCTGGCATACAGGATAGTTCATAATAACTATCCTGTATAATAACTATCCTGTATACTAAAGGAATGGTATTTTTTTGTGTGCACATTCCCTGTATCATATATACTGTGCAAGCACTCCCGTTAAAAATAACTTTGTGTGCAGCTGCCCATTTGTGGAGACAATAAAAGAACAGTCCTTTAGTACCTGTTGTCCTTGTATGCAGCACCATTCTCTGTTATAGTCTTCACGAAAATGCCCAACTTCTCTAGTCCAGCATCAGCCCCAACTCCCATCCCGATGATGCTGAGGCCCAGCCCTTCAGGCCCTGCACACAGAGGAAAGCAAAGCAGAACTGCACACCAAGCAGCAAACCAGCAGGTGACATGGTTACACAGCCCTTTCAGCATTTCACCCACCAACAAAGTTCTGATAATAAGGTAACAATACCTGGCATAAGTGAAAACCAGAATAAAATGACACAGCCAACAGTGTATCTGCGGCACAAAAGCTGTCAATGTGTCAGCCTTGTTCAGGCCAAAGTATATCAGAAGTGCACATCATCTTTATATCAACAAAACATAATAAGCACCACTAAAAAAAATGCACAAGATAAATCTACCAGCTTCAAGTATTCAAAGATAAACTGAAGGGGAATGCTAAGTCCAGCCAGATTGAGATAACAGTGGGCCAAGGTTGCAACTATGTAATTTTTGCTGATTCCTTAAGTCGTAGTCCAGATGGTGATCTGGAGCAAGTGTTTTTGTTCTGCAAAACCAAAGAGTATGTTTCAATAGGTGATCTGAATTCAGATCCTGAACTCTGACTAGACCATGATGCACAGCTTGCTCCTTCGTGGATTCGGAGAGCTGCTCCGGATTGCCAATTGGGATATGCCATTACTTGCGCTGAAAGACTTTCAATGCATATACATCGAAACCTCACTGATATGTTTTTAAAAAAAAAATGGAGGAAAACGTATGATCCAAACCGCTTAATTAAAAAAAATTTAACTGCTGAATGGGGTACAAAGGCATTTATCAAGAAGTGCACTTCATAAAAATTGCCGATTACCATTTCTTGGCACAAGTTCTAGACAGCTCCTCTTCAGTGCTTGTGGAATTCGCATTTGTGTTGTCTTAAGCACAGAGGGAACTTCGCAACACATCCAGTATGTCAACGGCAAATGCAATGATAGCTAAAACGTCTCTTCCTCGGTGTTTTTGGATGCTTGACCCCCTTGCACCAATGCAATACAAAGAAGCCGCCACGGCAGCGAGCTGCGGTGTTTGTTTTTCATGCTGCATCCCCCAGACCCAGCCCGCTCGTATGTAAGCACATCGTTGTAGTTTTTAGATGTTTCCCCCCTTTGCCCTTGGGCACTGCGAAGGAGCTGCTGCGTTTGTCCTCACGTCGCATCCCCGCAAGACCCCGCTCATATGTTGGCGCATTTTTTTTTCCGTGTGCTTCGCCCATCTGTACCTAGGCACTACAGTGAAGCCATCACAGAGGGTGACTTCCGCTGCATTCCATCTTTTCATGCATGTCTCGATGGCTGGTCTACTTGAATGTTTGCACATGTGCAGTTGGTCATTAACATACTTTAAGACCAGAATCTGTCAAAATTTTAAACGTAGTAGCTTATATTTGTTATCTGGGAATGTATTAACCGGGAGAAGAATAGTGTAACGGTACTGAATATTTTTAATGCCAGCAATTTTGAGCTTAATAACCAGGAACATGCCAAAGAGGTTTCAGTGTATAATTGATCATAACTGAACAGCTCACTGCAAGTTCACTACTGACGGACAAACAGCAAATCAACATGCATATCAGTACTCAAAAGTACGGACAAACCTGTTGGTTGGTGGGAACACTCATATTTTGCTCAACAAATTGACAAAACGGCAATGCCTGCTCCTCTGGACATGATGCACAAGTTCTACAGCTACAGGCTAAGTGGTCAATTAAAAAACAAATCGACCGCCATCATCACTTGAATCCACTGAGATTTTTCTGCATGCCAGAGCAGAGGTATGCAAACTTTCCTTGAATTGAACTCTTCCCTCTATATTCAAGTGAGCCAACTAATAAAGCCATTATATTTCGTATTTTCTAAGAAAAAAAAAAAAGCTGAAAGAACAAGAGATCTACTCTAACCAGCACACACAAATAAAGTCCAGTAGTTTATAACGGTATAATTACACCACGGTTTTCACCACCAACAGTCAAAGTTACATCAGTAATTCTGTATCTGAAGTGCATTAAGCATGAAGAAAGAAAAACACACAGCATATAAGTACCTTTCACAAGTTCAACAGGAAATACATCCATCTTTTCAATTCTCTTTTCAAGTTCATACTCTGCTGATGCCGAAACTGGGTCCACCTCATCATTGCGTCGATCGTAATCATCAACTGAGTGTGTGCTGAATACCTGAAAACAATGTGTGGAAAAAGCAAACGTCACATATCTCTTACACGTAGAATGTAGAAACAAATTTCAAAGTGGCCCCTCTAAGCTTGTACTGAAACCACATAGTTTTTGCCAGATCATGAGGGCTCAGTTTGCAACACTATTTCAGTCTCAATGAACTACTTAAAAACTGTTCATTCTTGCCACATCAGTGACATAATAAACAGTTTTGTGAAGAGAAATAACACACACAACTGCTAAGAACACACTGTGTACTGCCATTTAAGCTTCAGTTACTTTCCCAATGTTACTTCTTCGATAGTTGAACACATAGGCTGGATCACAAAAGGCTATTTGCATTTTTATTCCCAACTAATATCCTGTAAGTTTGCAAGCTCTGAACACACTTGAAAACCATGCTGCACCACTACCAATGCAAAGTTTCAGGCAAACTGTAAGAGAGCCAAACTTGTAACGACAGTGGTAAAGAAGCTACAATAGAGCAAGTGCATGATGGAAACACTAATTTAAGGAAAAGGCTGGTTGAGTGCTGAGTCACACAAAGTGCATCAGCATGCAATCACCTTTTGAAGAGTGTACACGTGATAGCAAACAAGTTTCACCCCTTACACAATCTTTACTAGTTTACCCCTCAAGCAAATAAACTCTCAGCTCCCTAGGATTCTGTGCAGGCATGCAAAAGAGAAGGGGTGGCTTAAGTAGACTAAGTATAAGAGCAACAAAAGGGTAGCGGCAGGGGAAGCAAAGGTGAAACGAAGTGAACAGAAACAGGATGGCATGCTCAGTCAGATGCTTGGATGGCATCATAGCGACTCCTGATTGAGAAATGTATGTGTAAGAATGGTTGTTGCTCGCCATACTGAGGAAATTCTCTTCCTACAAGGTGAACAGGTTGATTAAGTCATTTCATTGCAATGAACCTATAGAGTTGTTCCCCACTGACATATTTCATCCAATGTTTCACACCCACTATTGTTTTGTGACCATCTCATCAACATTACTAGTTCCCTGGTAGTTTTAATAAAATCTCAGACGATGAAAAAGAAAAAAAGTCTTCATATTTTATCCCACCTGCAGCACATATCTGAGAACGAAATGCCTTGGACACACAAAACACATTTCTGCAATAAGTTCAGCCACTGTTTTACAGATTCTCAAGACACCTTGCTGCCCAGGCGGGAAAAAAAGGATAAGTAATTTGCATGCAAAGAGAAGGCAGGTTAAAATAAATCTTTCTCCCACTTGTGTAAAAAGAAGAACATCACATTACACGAAAGGGCCAACCCTCACCATTTTCACAATTCTAGAGGAAAAAAGCCACTCCTGCGGGCATCATCTTTTTTTTTGGTGATGCCCACAGATAATCATGGCACACACAGGAAGCACACACGTACTGTGTTGAGTGCTACAGGCTGGCAGTGGTCAGCAGCAGCATGCCAGAAAGCACGAAATAAATATCACTGCAAGCATTCCCCGTGTGCTCACAAAGTTCCACAAACACGTTTTGACTGTTCTCTGTAAAGAATTAAGAAGTGCATGTGCAAAAACTAAGTTTAATATTCAAAAAACTTTTGTTCAACACATAAAGTGATTTAATTAAGAAAACAATGTGTCAACTCCAATACATTTGCAAATGCACTTCTCTGAACAGTTTAGACATGCTGCCTTATAACATCATGCTTATGGTCTTATGGGAGTTTAACATCCCAAAGCGACTCAGGCCATGAGGGATGCTGTAGTGAATGGCTCTGGAAATTTCGACCACCTGTAATTCTTTAACATGCACTGACAACACATTGTACATGGGCCTTTAGCATTTCGCCTCCATCGAAATGCGACCGCCGCAGCCGGGATCAAACTCGCATCTTTCGGGCCAGCAGCTGAGCGCAATGACCACTCAGCCACCGGTGCCGCGGCTCTTACACATCAATCATCATGACTGACAAACTTACCAACTCATATCACAATAAACATGGATAAGTTCAAGCTTGTGTGCACGTAAAAATGCTTTCATTAAAGAAAACAACAAAATCAAGATGCACATAATCCCTCTATCATCAGCCGGCAGAAGCTGAAAAGTTCAGTTCAGTAGAAATAACAGACTTATAATAAAACCTTGTTTAAGCAGTTTAAACAATCGACTAGTCCCTCAAAAACTTTGGGGGATAATTGGCCACTACCTTTATGGGTTCTGTGCTGAACTTGACACGTGCAGAGCGTGGCTGGAAGGGCACTGGATACGGTTCCTCTTCGTCATCGCTCGCTAGCCCAGGCCGTTCGGTAAAGAAGTGCCCATCTGGCAGCACATGATAGGAGACACCTTCCTCCTCCACCACCACTACGCTCGGTGGCCGGCTCTCCTCCTCAGCCACAGTTGGTGATGGTGTGCGAAGCACAAGCAGCCGCCGCACCTCCTGGGCCTCTTCATCGCTCAAAATCTCTTGCTGCCGACTGAAATGGACACGCCAGGTTTACTCACGCTGCAGACACAACTGCCTGTTCAAGCTTTCACAAGGCCTTCTTACTGCCGCTTGTGGCAACCACATGCTCTGAGCCCACTTATTCAGACCTAGAGCTAGTTACTACTGCTTTGATGACTTTCCTAGGGCACAACTACATAAAAAGTAAACCCAAGATGTAGAATACAGCTTTATAACACAGTACCACCAATAGGAAAGATGGTGCAAAATAGCACACAGCCCCACCTATATGTTTGCATGAGCCTCTCTCATACAGTTAAAAAAGAAAATGTAGCAGAATTTATACTGAAAGGCAGTGAAGTGAAAGAAGAACCTGCTCCCCAATGGTGCACTTCAGGCCAAAAACCCTTGAAATAGCACACAAAAAAAAAATATTTGAGTCCTGACCAATACTCTTGAATTCTATTTTTTCTGTTTCACTGCCCAGGTAATGGAGCTGTAATCAAGAGAAAAGTTAGGTAATTTCCTTCAGTAGGTGACAAGATGACGAAAAACGTTAAACATCACTGCGGCTGCCCGTACTGGAGGAATACAAAAGCATTGACGCCTCCTCGACACTCGTCACCTCTCTTTGAGTCTATTACGTCTCTCTTGTGAGTCCACTGACGTTTTCTTCTAACTAATTAACTAATTATTCTGTCAATCAAACTTTTCGTTCCATTAATTATCACTCATCAAACACATTTCAATCCATTTCAAACTTTATTTTCACTTTTTTTACTATTTTGCCACTATTTTGCCATCCAAGGCTGTTTTCCCGTCCACTCACTATATTGCTGTCCGCACTATTTCAACGTTTTTCTCCCATTACTGGCTCTAATTAATTAACTAATCATCCTATTGACATCAAATTTTTTGCGCATCATCCTCACATCGTCCTCTATTGATCACGGCCATTCGTTTGATACCTAGAAGAGAATGTCACGATCACTGCGGACACGTTTTGGCGACACGCTTTGGTGACACGACCGTCGACACAGCCTAGAAATGCTTTCGCATTAATAATCATGCCGCCATTCATTAGGATTAATTTACTTTCAACTGCAGATAACACAACTTACACTATAACATCAAGGGGCATCTGCAAAGCCCTTAACAAATGCAGCTGGTAATCGTGTGGGTTCCCATTCCTCTGACAGAGAACTTGAAACCCCACAAGTATTTTGACCGAGACTTTTTGTCAGTACTATTTTACACATTAACATAAAAATAAATTATTGTACCTGGGCACTGCATGCCACAACGACGACTCTCTAGTACAATCCCTACAAGAGACTCCATGTCACCTCCTTGCCCGAATCATTTACAATACTTCTTGTGACCACAGGTCGCTTCCATTCATTTGTCAAGTTACAGCCTGCCACAACCAATTCATAACCACACTGCACTTGTGACTGCAAAGCAAGGATGCAGCTTGAAGGGTAGATACAAAGTCAAGATGAAATCTCTCTCTACTCACAGCTATTGCATCTTCTTGCACTCCACAGTCATTAAAAAGGCCATTAAAAAGTGCACACTGCTGCTATGTGATCTTGCCCACTACAGCTGCACACTCAAGCACTTCTGAGAATGACTGTATACGATTCTTTTCATTCGTGTCAGAGAATATACAAATCTCTTCAGCTACTAAAATTTATTCAATTTTCAAAGTGATGCAGCAGACGTTGGTTACTTGCTATCTATCACACCTAGCATGCATGCCTGCACTGGCTATACTCGTAACAAAAATGTTGTTTGCAATCAGTGCAAACTAGAGAACCAAATAAGTCGGATGAATCAGAGGGAGCAACAAGAGACTTCCCGGCTGTTTTGACAAAGTGAGCATCTGCTGCTGTGACAGTGTGCAAGTGCTAAGCTTTGCAATGAGTCTAGAATTTCGTTTCGTACCTTGCCACTTTTTGGTTCTACCCCCTCACTGATGCCTCGAGATGTAAGAGTGATATGAAGTGTAGTGATATGCCTTTGCGAATGCACTACTCACAAAGCTTCTACAGCACTGCACGCTAGAAGTGAAGGTATACCGTAAAAACCGGAATATAGGTCGAACTTTTTTCAAAAAACCATGGCGAAAAGTAGACCCCTGTCTTATATACCGGTCACTGGCGGAAAAACTACGGAAGTCTTGCAACAATGGGTGGCTGAAGTCAACAGCTTCCATCACCATTGCCATCAGCAGCAGCGCAGCGTGGCGACGTTGTGGCACCTCTATGTTGCGTTTCCGTTGTTGCAAAGCTATTTTGGTTAAAGGCTGCTTTTTCACATTTTGTTTCAAAATGAGGGGAAACCGACGGCAATTCACCGTTGCCTTCAAGAAAAACGCAACTGGGTACGCGGAAGCTCACGGCAACCTGGCGGCACAGCGCAAATTTGGAGTATCTGAAAAGAGCATTCGGTACTGGCGGAGGCAGAAGCTGCGTATTACAACTTGCAGCAACCAAAACAAAACATCATTCCGTGGGCGGACCACAGCGTATCCAGAATTGGAAGGAAAGGTTGCGGAGTTCATCCGGGAGCTGCGTGCAAGATCGCTGCCTGTGACTGCCGAATGCATCTGCGTGAAAGCGGTAGAGATCACGGCACAGAGCAGCGAAAGAAGCGAGAGTAAGCGTATGTGTACACATGCGTGCACCTTGTTTGTTTTCGCCGCTCCGTGCCGCGACGATAAGGTGCTGACAAACACGCGGGTCAATGGGCGCGTGATACTGTTAAAAAATTGGCCGGGTGTACATATGAGCAGCATTTAAATGAAAATAAATACTGTCACCATTGTGCAACCTGTTGATTCGCATTTGTTTCAAGGTAAGGGTGACTTTCGGTACTTTTTCCATTGAAAAAGATTTTTTTCATTTTTAGAATTGGATAGTTGCGGGGTCGATCTATATTTCGGTCCGACCTATAGTCCGGTTTTTACGGTAGTTCTTAACAGATTTTTAGAGTGCACGCATCAATTCTGACATTTATGAGCAGTATCTCCTTCCATAGACAGTCCTGAACAACTGTCCTTACAACAACTGTATCTGCATGAATAACCTGGCATTTCTTTTCCTCACCTTGAGCTAAGTAGTTTGTCCGCTTCTTCCTGCGTCATAAACTCCACACCACTGCCATCTACTTGGGCATCCATATTGATATCTCCAAATGGATCCCCCTGCAAGAGCCGTTACAAAAAAGAAAATGAAAAATACACCAAACACACATACATTGCAGGCATTTGCTATTCAAAACTTGCACATGCCTGATGCAACTTACTAGATCTAGCTCCACAGAAGAACAAGCAACTATGCACACAGTCATTTTCGCAGCAGACAAGCAAATATGCACACAATCATTTTCGCACCAGTGTTTAAACTTTATGAGACTGCAACTTACTTTGTATGAGCGTGAATTTATGACTGCTTCAACATTGAATAATTCATGCTCTCGCGTCTCAAGTTCAGCCAAGGTTTCACCGGCAGCATGCTTTAAGCCACTATTGTTGCTGTTGCTGTACTTGTCATGGCAGACATTATCCTGAAAAATAAAAAAAGAAAAACCTGATCAGTATACATAAAAACAGAAACGATGCAAGCTTCAATGCAGAGAAGTCACAAAGAAAATGCTAAAGCAGACAAAAATAATTTTCAGCATGCTTGTGCTGTAATCATATCCAGTCATGTCACAGTCAGAGCAGGCAGGCCTTTCAAAAATATGTACATACACAAAGACGCTTCTACTTATATTCCACGGCCAATGACTCGTGGACATGGTCATATCAAATGCAGATTTTGACTCGACAAGCCACAGCAGTTCAGTACCTGTTGTAGAAGCATAGTTGACCTCCCTGATGCAGCTGCTAAGGTGTAAAGAAGCACACTGTTCGAAGGAGGCTCGCTGATTCCATTATGGCCAACATAGTCTTGCTGAGGCCAATGAGGCACCTCTTCCATTTCAAGTGGCGGACCTAAACAGCAAGCAAAACATCTTATAACACAGAAACCAAAACACTCCCGCTTCCACATACAAAAAGAAGTCTATAAAGAGTGATCTTTTGCAATAAAAGTGAACCACCCTAGAGATACAAACATTGAGAGCATAAGCACAAAAATTTTCAAGCATGGTGAACATTTGACTCGTCTGCTAAGAAAAGTACTATCAGGAGCAGAAGTCTCTAGAACACAATGACTGGTAATGATAACTTCATCGCAGCATTGCGCTTTACAGCATGCGAGTCCGACTTTCACCTCCACAAATCTGGTCTCAAGCTACTGGCTAATAATAGAGATATCAGCTTCAGCTGAAGTTCATACACCCTGGAGTTTGTCCCTGATAGTACATTCAGTGAGAATGTAAAAGCACATTTGTGCTAACAGCTTATGACCATTCTTTTTTATACGCTCAATACTGACCATCCTGGGGCATCAAAAAGAAGACAAAGGAGTACCAAGATCTAAGCAAAGCAATTTCCGAACCGAAACACCTTGAATTGACATTCACATATTTTTTACATGCCAGTGTTCCACATGGTACAAGGCATGAAATGAAAAGGAGGACTTCTAATTTTGATTACCTGCAGTTAACTTAAACTCCAGTAGTACACGCAGTTTAAGTACACAGTACATGGCTTAGTTACCTAAATACCATAGGCTTAACTAAGCACATGGGGCTTGGGTAAAAATGTTAGCACAGAGGTGTTCTGCATTTTGCCTCCATCAATATGAAATAAAAAAATGTCATTAAAATAAAAATGAACTTGGGCTTTTGACCCTGGTTACAGTCATGTAAAAAAAAAGGCATTGGTTAAATCTGAGGAAAATTTTGTTTGCTTTCGCCTCATAGTTCCTGAGAAAAAGGTGCAGTCTGTTTCGCACTTTGAGGGAAACTGGGAGCGCATGATCACCGCACTTCGAGAACTACTGCTGCCGAGGGCTGGCAAGAATGGGCGACACCAGACGCATTCGTGAAATGAGCAGACAGCCATGCTTATTGCGCATGCGCCTTTGCTGCCGTTTCTCCCTGGCTGTTGGTGGCAGCGGTGCTCGAAGCGCGGCAGCCATGTACTCCCAGTTTCCCTCCAAGTGTAGAACAGCCTATACATGAACTTCCAAAAATACTGTTTTGAGAAAAATGCAGATGAAGCATCTGAAAACTCACACCTTTCTGCGCAAGGCGACCACGAAAAAGGATGAAAAAAGCGTTTCTGAAGTTGTGAATAGCCAAGTGTACTATATTTTTTAACAGCTAATAACATGCTCCACTAGAAGGTTGCCAAACCTAAAAATCGAAAACAAAGTGAGGTGAGAAAAATGCATATAAAACCTCTAAAAACTTCCACTTTTCCACTAAAGATGACTATGAAAAAGGATTAAAGAAGCATCTCTAAAGTCGCAAATACCCAAGTGTAATATAATTTCTTAAAGCTAAAGAAATGCTCTATCAGCAGAGTGCAAAATCTAAAAATTGATTCTTTTTATAAAACGAAGTTTCACCCCACCTTAAAACCAATTTTTCTCCAAAAGCCAGCCTGTTACTTAGCACTATTAGAAAACAGTATTATGGCCACATAAGTTAACAGCAATCAAGAGTGTCAGTAAAAATTTATCACGGCCTCGTCGTGCAAACCAATCACCTGGAATGCCTGAAAGCATGAGGAGACACGCAGATTCAGTCTGCTGCTATAAATACCTGCAAAGTGGGTTGAGAGGCAGCACTGCAATAAATTTGTTCCCGAACACACACACACCTTGTAAACTTCTGCCACTGACTGTGCAAATCATATCTTCCACTGTAGTACGCAGCAAGCACCAGGCATTGATCACAAACGTTATGACAATAGAACCAGGCTGGAGTTATTCACATTATTTTTTCAGGATATATTACTCATGAGCAGCAAAACATATTTCCCCATTTAATGTAATCTTTGCTAAAATAGTAAATGCAGCCCTGCAGTAAAGCACACAGTGCCTACGAACAGGAAGTAGCATAGATAACACATTGATTGCGCATGAAAAATTGATTGTGCATCAGATCATTCCTGCAGCCCTTTAGTTGTTCCACAACAGAAGGGCAACAGCAATGAAGCTGAAGCATACAAAATAAAGTGCACAATGCTTTTGTTGCATAACAAAACCACACTGACAATAATTTAAAAAACATGTAAATCAACCAAAGTGCCGAAGTTTCTAGTACTACACCAAAATAAGGCAGTAGCTTTTCAGCTAAACAGTTTTTCAGCACATAACACACTGGCTGCCATAAAAGAACTTATATTTGGCTAAAGGTAGCACAAATTAAACCATTTCTTCTTGGCGTCTGCAAAGAAGTCCTACAGACAGGAAGCTGTCACATTTTGGCTGCTTTTGTGCTGCATGCAAGAATGCTATGAAAAACAGGAAAGGCTAATGAAATACTTACAGGAGTCATGCTTGGAAGATGCATGGTGGAGCACCGGGGGTTTGGAAGGCAAGGGTGGCTTGCTGTTGTGAACTCGAGCATACATACTGCCCAGCGGCTGTTTGGCACTGTCAGTTCCTTCTGAAGGTCCCCAGCTCTTATCGCCTTCTGTAGTTTCACCGGGATCAGTACAGAGTGGGCTATCTTCTTTTAAGTGCAATGTGCTATGCTCCAGCTGTGGTTTGTTTGAGCCTGTGGGCACAGAGTTTTTTAGCGGAAGTGTATCCAATCGATCATTTGCAGTGTCTGCATTACGAGATTCCCCAGCCGCCGAGTCCAATGAACAACTAGAACTACTTTGAGCAGACGACAGAGCAGGATGTGCTTCTTCAGCCACAGGCAGGCCATGTGGAGGAGGGACCGGAGGCTCTGGTGGCAGCAAGCTGGCTTCTTCTGGTGGCCGAGGCAACTCCCCCTGCAAGAGACCGTCCTCTGATGACCGCCTCAATGATTCTACCCGTGGTGGTGCAGAGGGCTTCTTGTGCTGTGGCACCTTGACAGGAGGCTCCAATTCGGAGGCTGCCACATCTTTTCCCGCACATATCCCTGGCAGCTCTGGTCTTGTAACACCATTGGAGATGGCAGAACTGGGCCCATTCCTGGCAGGGTCACTGAGTGCCTCAGTGCTGCTTTTGGCACTGTGCTGGGAGTCCCCATTGACAAGGCTCTGAGCACTCTCATCGGCTGGCCCCTCTTCGCTCCATTTGGGGAATGATGTGGCAGGAGTGGCCGAGGATGGGGAGCTAGCTGGTGAACTAGCCACACTTCCTCTGCGCCCTGACACAGGTTGGGGTTTTTTGGATGCCTCCTGCAACCGCTCAAACATGGCGCGCGCATTGTAAAACCGTGCAACATGACTGTCACTCCGTGTTAATGTTGGCGGCCCCGACGGTCTTGCTGCGTCGGCTGTGTTAGGCTCCAGGGGGGACGTGCGTGCGAGCGATTCATTGGAGGCAGTTTTGCAATCATCACGAGCTTGAAACATGTTGGCAATTGAGCTAACCTTGGAACCTGTCTTGGTGCCTGTTGGTGCCACACGTCGCCGCTCAGCCCCATCTTGTGTCTGGTTCGTTCGTGACTCAAACGTTGACCGCAGACTTGAGATAAAGGGCTTTGCTGGAGACGTAGGGGATGATGACGTAGGAGGGGGTTCATCAAGCCATCCCGTACGGGAGCGTGATGCGGCCAGAACTTCCGAGCGTCGGACTTCAGCCATGTTGCAGCCAAGGGAGGGTGGCACCAGTGAAATAGATGGCTCTCTCAGCCATCACATACCCTGCAATAGTAACACACAGTGGCACTTTTAGGCAAGGATGAAACAAAAGAACACACCTCAGTGCAAGAAACAAAAGGGGCAGCGTTAAAATGAAAATAGATTTCAGCAATAGATGCAACTAGGCACTATCTACAGGTATAATAAAGGCCTTGTTCACCATGTGCTCAAAGCATCAAAAGAACCAGAGTAAAGAGAGCATGCCAAGAATTACTTGAAACGGTACCTATTTTCTGGCAACAACCACATAGAAAACTGCTAAGGGCACAAATGTATATAGCTTGGTAGCACTGGATATCAAATTTCACTATGCTCCTGTTAATCCAATCTCTTTTGGACATGCAACATGAGTTCGAATCATCCAAAAGTTCGAATTTAATGGTGTATTTGAAGTATTAACTATAAAAAACTCTTTACCATGAATTCCAAAACGTGATTGAACTTTGCAATCACATATTGAGGCATAGACTGTACAAACAATCTCGCAATACCAGCACACTACACAAAACCTGGATGCCCCTGTGTCTACCTGTGGAGATTAATTGTGCGGGTCAGTGTGGCACCTTGACTCCCAGAAAGGCTCTAGATCCACAAAATGCATGCGCACACAACTAGGCATTTTTGATCAGTTGTTTGTGTATGAACTCGGCATGTTCTAAGCACGCCCAGTTCAAACAGACTGTTCCTCTCAATGTACGTTCCACAACTTGAACAAAGTTTTCTTGGAAATGCCCTCAACACAGCAAGGAACACCTCTAAGCTGCCTTTTTCATACAGCCTCTCTGCTAATGCATGCCTCTCGTCCTTGAGCTCCCCTGGTTGAAAACAAATGGCCTGCTTCCATTGAGCACATGCAGTTCATGCCGACAACAGGTGCAAGCAACTGGTGGCAACAGCTGTCAAGCACACTTGCACTGCAATGATGTATTGGCGCCTCACGGAAACCGGATCGTGTCTGCGTTGTCCATGTGCATTTGTTTTCAACCAGTTATCTGGGTAGCAGACGAATTTTTGCACACTCCCCAGAGAGTGCCACACCTTGTGAAAAAGGCAGACTTACAAATCTGCAATTCTCCCTAATTTGAGTTATACAATATTTGACATTTTAAGTTCAAATGACCAGCCTTAAAATGACCAGATTACTGAAAGTCCACTGCAGTGGAGTTTCTGGAAGGTCAAGGTAAGACATCAGATAAAAACATCATTGCTGCTACATAGAAACAGCAGCCAACAGCTATCACTAACACCATGCAGCAATGCACATATTCATGAGGAACAAAACTATGTAAGGGAACTGTAGTCTGTTCAGTGCATTTTTTGGAAAGGTGCATGTCAGTATATTTCCACACTCAGTAAGGTTCAGCACAATCACCTAGAGAAAGGCTTAGGCCCCACTGCTAACAGTGAGGTTTTAGAAATATGAGAACATGCAATTTTCAACTTGGAAACTAAAAGCATTAAGAAGTGTCCCACGTATGAAAAACTACTCATAAGATACCGCTTGGTATTCATCTGTACACATACGACAGCAAGACAAATGACAAACAGAGCCAAGGGAAAGCTTTCCTATTCTTCTATTACTTTTGACCATACAAACATGAAACACCGAACACAAAAATAGTTGTCTGGCCTGACATATTTTTTCACAAGGAGAATGAAGGCTATAGCTTTTATTCACATAAGCTTTTAATCTGTAGGAGCATGCTGCTACTTTCTTTCACGACCAATACCAGGCCATCAAAAAAGTTAGGCCAGGTAATCTGTGACAGAACACATGAAAGGGAATATGGAGTAAAGTGCCATGACTATGTTCATGTTTTAGAAAGCTTCAAAATGAAAAAAAATATTAAGACTTGAGGGCGAACAGCAACAAGACATTAAGTCCCAACTTAATTCCTAGAAAAACAGAAGACCCTTTTGGCATTTCATATAAAAGCTCAACACACTTAGCTCAAAACGTAAATAACGGCAGCTGCTGGACAAGCCAATGACTACGTTCGTTGCGGAAAATCGTTCGCGTCGTACCTCACTCGAATAACTGAAAAACCCAGTATCAGCACCAAAGATAATGACAGCACCGAGACACCCAGACACCTAAGGACCAAAATCCGACGTTTTGTAAGCGCATGACAATAAAATACGGCCGCTATTAGAAATAAAATGCACAAGCGTAAAGTTCATTGACGGGTTCAATGCACACGGTGCACCCTGGCAAGCATGAACACCAAACAGTTCCACAACGTGAAAATATCGCAAGCAAGTAGCGCTGCAGGAAGCAGCTATGTGAAAAAGATGCCCCATTTTACCGCGGAAACAACAGCACGAGCTAGAGAAACAATAAAAAAAGAAAAGCTGAAACGTTTTCCCCCTGTCAAAACAGTCCAGCCGATTCTGAAACTGCACTCGGAGCAGAACCACGCATGCAGACCGCGGGCTCGGCAGACACATCGCGCCGGCATACTGCGATTTTCACAGAATAACGTTAAGCAAAGCATGAGGACGAAGAACGGGCTCTGCACACTCAACAGTTTCAAAGATATGAGCTCGCAAGTGTACGGTTCAAGGTTGCTTAAAACCCACGCGACAGGCTGCAGTTAAACGCCAAATGCACGGCAACGCGATCGCTCGCACCACACACGACGCCAGCCTTATATTCTCTCCGGAACTAAAATAGAATGCACGTAACGCTGCTGCAGCACAGCCCGTTGGTCCGACCGTAAAGTTACCGAACGGAGACTTTGCTCGAAAGCGTGACCGGGAAGGCCAGCGCATAAATAATCCTGCTGATGAGATAAGAAGCATAAAAAGAAACTGCCCTCATAAACCCAGCAGCAGCCGCAGCTGAATCATGGATATCCGTTTAAAAACCAAGCGAGCAAAGCGAAGCAAATTATCGCTGCGCTGCTTAATGCAATGTACTACACCAACCAAAATAAACATCGGCCTGAACGAAGGCTGCACACCGACGATCGCGAAAAGCCATCCGAGTATCAAGTGGGCGTCTGCAGTCTCTTGGCAGTGTGGTTACGCTAAAAATGTAATAACATCGTGCAGGAGTCACGTAACAATAGAGAGCACTGGCGCAACACGAACACTTGGGTTAACGATTGCTCTGCTAGCAACTGCAGATGCCTCCTCCCCCGGCACACTTCTTTGTCGTTGACACACAGCTTCCGGACGTGCCGCGTCCGTGAGTTGATAAGCAAACGGTTACGCGTCGGCATACAACAATTAAGACCATAAGTTACACCCCACTAACTCATCGCAATGCTTCAAAAAGAAGGAGCGAAGAAAATCATGTACCATTTAGCCGTCGCTTGCAAAATGAGAACCCGCCGATAACGCACGGCGCTGGCCCGCCGCCATGTTTTGGAGCGTTTAAGACGAAGGCGAGGAGGGAGGAGAGGGCAAGGGAAGCACGGCAAGGGTCTTCGCCCTCCAGCGGCAGAAATCGAAAGCACTGTTGACCTGTGTAGGAGTCACGGGAGCCCCAAAGGCTCCAAACCATGTGCGACAATACACAAAAACAAAGGAGCAGCGTCGGCAGCAGCGCGACTCGACGAGCGCTTAGCGCTCTGGCGACTGCCGCACTGTTGAGCCACAAGGAGAAGAGGGGGACGAAAAGAAACGGGATCGCTATCGGCAGATCTTCAGAGGGTAGCCTTACAACGAACAGGAACAATGGCGCGGCCTTAGACGTGACTATTCACGTGACGTTTGTTTCCTTTTATGTTTTTTCGTCTGCGTTAAGCAAGTTTTAATTTGGTGGTGCCAAAACTGTCGGCCGTTTACCACTGTAAGTGCACTCAGTGAGCAAGCCACCGCTGGTGCATTTCAACACGCAAACTCGAACAAAGTAGCCTTCTTGACAAGTATACAGCTGCGGAGACAAAATTTTACGGGTTGAGGGTGCGCGACAAAAATTTGTTTATGAGCGATCATTTAAACCATGTCATTGAAAAGCCTTGAAACATGAAGGGCATGTCTCTTCATGCTGCCAGGCTTTTCAAAGAAATGGTTTAAATGCTCAATCCGCTGGAACGATTACCAAATGCCTGCATGGGCAGAGGAACGCAACGAAATTGCTTTTTTTTTTACCACGCACAATTTAGTCTACGACCGTGTATGTCACGCCATTCACTGCCGAATTCACGTTATATTATTACCGTGTATTAAAATATTTTAAATCACGTATTACATTATATATTGAACCGTGTGCAAGAAGCTCCTTAATATCAACTGTCTGTCTGAGAAGAAAAGTTCCCGTACGCCTGAACTTGAAGTGTGAAATACTCAGCATTCGTATTGTTTAAAAAAATACAAATCGGGCTTCGAACACACTAGACTTTGATGGAGGCGAAATGCAAAAACACCCGTGTTCTGATATTTCTGCGCACTTCAAAGAAATATCGGTGTAAGAAATTGACCCGGTTTACTCCACTACGGTGCGCGCCTCAAAGCCCGCGGATGCGTGCTAGCTTTGGCACGCGCCCGTGCGTTTGAAATTTGTCCAGAGTACCGCACTACGGCTTGCAACAAGACTCCGGTGAATGTAAATTTCGTAAAGTAAATGAATCCTGTTCTTATTTTTTTTGGAACAAGCCTCATTACGGGACAGGCGGGATATATATATATATATATATATATATATATATATATATATATATATATATATATATATATATATATATATATATATATATATATATATATATATATATATATATATAGCACACCTCACGACTTTATAGCCCAGATAGTGAAAAATTCGATGTAAGCGGTGGCACCACACAACTGCAGCAAGAGCCTTTTCGAGCCGCGAAACACTTGAACTTAGTGATATAATCCGAATAAGACATTTTAGACATAGCAAAATTTTTTTTTTTATTTAGACTTTTCTGTTGAACCGCGTGCTATAAAATATCCTAATGTTAACAATGCAGAAAGTAGACGACGCGCGAGAAGCTGTTAACATCAGGAAGGAAAACCAACAAGCCCAAGCTACTGTTCTGGCTATAAAATATGTCAGAAACTTGCACGAAGATCCTAAAAAAATCAGCCACTTCTTCTTCTTGTTTGTTTGCATGATATGTGGTCCAGTATGTGGGGTTTAACGTCCTAACGCCCCACATGAGGGACGCCGTAGCGAAGGGCTCCGGCTTAATTTCGACCAAAGGGGGTCGTGTCCTTGATTATGCACCAAGGCCCGCTGGTCAGTTTCGCTTCGCGTATCTTTGCTCGCGCACACGTCAGCAGCTCCTCTGCTGCGAAGCACATGGTATATGCGATCTGCGTTCGCGTGATAACAATGAAACACGTACTATGGCCATACTTGTGAATTGGTGTTATGGGCCCTTGAAATCACAATCAATGGCTCTTCACCAATGTGTAGCTGAAATTCATGCAGTGGCATAGTCAATTTTTTTTTTTTTTCGGGAGCTCCTGCGACATTCGGTTCGGGCGCTCGTTATGAGATCCAATTAAAAAAAAAACGTTGCCATCCACTGTACAGGCAGGCGCCTCAGCATTAGCAACCATCCAGCGCGCGACTATTAGTATAACGACAGGGCATTTGCGATGACCAAAGAGAACCTGCAGTAACAGCATAATAATAATAATAATAATTGGTTTTGGAGAAAGGAAATGGCGCAGTATCTGTCTCTTATATCGTTGGACACCTGAACTGCGCCGTAAGGGAAGGGATAAAGGAGGGAGTGAAAGAAGAAAGGAATAAAGAGGTGCCGTAGTGGAGGGCTCCGGAATAATTTCGACCACCTGGGGATCTTTAACGTGCACTGACATCGCTCAGCACACGGGTGCCTTAGCGTTTTACCTCCATAAAAACGCAGCCACCGCGGTCGGGTTCGAGCCCGGGTACTCCGGATCAGTAGCCGAGCGCCTTAACCACTGAGCTACCGCGGAGGGTCGGAAAAATGAATAATAATAATTGGTTTTTGGGGAAAGGAAATGGCGCAGTATCTGTATCACATAGCGGCGCAAACCTGAACCGCGCCGTAAGGTAAGGGATAAAGGAGGGAATGAAAGAAGAGGTGCCGTAGTGGAGGGCTCCGGAATAATTTCGACCACCTGAGGATCTTTAACGTGCACTGACATCGCATAGCACACGGGCGCCTTAGCCTTTTGCCTCCATAAAAACGCAGCCGCCGCGTTCGGGTTCGAACCCGGGTACTCCGGATCAGTAGCCGAGCGCATTATAACCACTAAGCTACAGCGGAGGGTCGGAAAAATGAATAATAATAATTGGTTTTTCGGGGAAAGGAAATGGCGCAGTATCTGTCTCATATATCGGCGTACACCTGAACCGCGCCGTAAGGGAAGGGATAAAGGAGGGAGTGAAAGAAGAAACGAAGAAAGATGTGCCGTAGTGGAGGGCTCCGGAATAATTTCGACCACCTGGGGATCTTTAACGTGCACTGACATCGCACAGCACACGAGTGCCTTAGCGTTTTGCCTCCATAAAAACGCAACCGCCGCGGTCGGGTTCGAATCCTGGAACTCCGGATCAGTAGCCGAGCGCGCTAACCACTGAGCCACCGCGCCGGGTCGGAAGAATGCCTCAAATCGCACAACTGTGCGGATGCAACAATACCACCTTGTCATCACGCCCATGGCTTCCCTATTTAATTTTCAGCTTTTACTGAGCGTAACCTGTACTCAACAGACAGCCAGCTATTCCCTGCATGCCAATACTGATACTGACTCTTTTCGGATAAAACCGAAATTAAAAAAAAAACTAAATTCGGTGCACTTGTGTCGTTTTTTTTTTCGGTTTGAACTGAAAAGTCCAACCCCTAGTAATATTCGCCTCGCAGGGGGCGCGAAATTTTGTTTTTAGTTACAGCTCCGCTGGAGCAGGCATTTTTTGCATTTCTATCCTTCCATCCTGCCCTCTTAAATTTCTTTCCTTCCAGACTCTTTCCCTCCTTCAATTTTTTTCTTTACGGAAATGTTTCAAGCGAAGAGGAAAGGAAGGGTGAGGCATGATAGCCCCCTTAAAAGTGGAAAAAAAATTAAGCCAACCTGATGTCATCCAAGGCGGGCGTAATGCGCTAGTCGCCTGCAGAAGCGGAATTATGGGTAACTCTTGGGGGAGGGGAGGGGGGCGGCTTGGAAAAGGGGGCAAATAAGCGCAATGCGCGTTGTGAATACTGTTCGCGGGAAAAAAAATGTGAATAATAATAATGATCGGTTTTTGGGGAAAGGAAATGGCGCAGTATCTGTGTCACGTATCGTTGGGCACCTGAACCGCGCCGTAAAGCAAGGGATAAAGGAGGGAGTGCAAGAAGAAAGAAGAAAGAGGTGCCGTAGTGGAGGGCTCCGGAATAATTTCGACCACCTGGGGATCTTTAACGTGCACTGACATCGCACAGCACACGGGCGCCTTAGCGTTTTTCCTCCATAAAAACGCAGCCGCCGCGGTCGGGTTCGAACCCGGGAACTCCGGATCAGTAGTCGAGCGCCCTAACCACTGAGCCACCGCGGCGGGGCAAAATGTGAAGGGCAATATGAATTTAGGACAATATGACTTTTGAGCAGAAAATTTCTCGCTCTGCGGAATTGGACTCGGAGAGGGGGTGTGACCGCTGCATAAATCCGCCCGTGGCTGCCTGGCACGATTGAGGGACTCTGCTGGTGCCGCGCAATTAAGCCACTCGCGCCGGGAGTTTGGCGGATGTCCTTACTTTGCTTCCGCCTCCCGTAGTTGCCTCTTTCCAGCACGCTCTTGCCTGTTTTGTGGTGTCCCTTGAGAGCCGGCGCCGCGGCTGCCTCTCTAAGCTTCACGCTTCCGTCGTCCTGCGCTTACCGGCTTCACGCTATTCCCGTTCCATCGCCACGCTTCCTTCAGAGCTTCTCAGTCACGTCCACCCGAGCGTCACGCTCTTGACGCAGCGTTTCGGTTTCTGTTTCGCTATACTTGGGCGCTTCCCGAAAGGGAAATCTGTCTCCCTCCTCCGTTTAGCGTTTGATGCGTAACTCTAGTACTATATATGTCTATAGGACGTCTCTCTTCCGAGGCGCCACCTCACCACTCGTTTATGTTGGCTCCACGTAGTCGCCGTCTAAGCGTCACCATTTAAGCGTGACAGCATGTCACTGGCCGGATCCGATCGCACCTGAGCTTATTACACTTGAGCCTGGCTCCTCTCTCCTCGTATTCCGGCCGATTCCAGACGGGATCGCTATCTATCAGCAAAAGCAATGACAGTTAACGCTGTCATTGTAAGGAAATTAAATTAACCTAAATTAGTTTTTGTAGCAGTGAATGTAGTGAATTTCTCCTCCGGACTAGCACATTTAAGTCGCGCAGGTGACCGTGATCGACGCAGGATGGAGATCAGAGGAGGAGGCGCCTGTCCTGGCGTAGACTTGACCCGGACGATGATGGTAGAATTTTTAGCAATGCATTGAATTACCTTCCCACAGTCGGTCAACGAAAAAAATTAGCTGCTACTTTTGCAGTTACTTTTGCATAATATGCACTAGAAATGCACGCGCAACCTCCTTTATGCACTGAGTTTTTTGTTGTTGTTTTTCCCGTGCATGGGAAGGAACGAAGCTTCTGAACACCCATCATGAGGCACAGTTGCTTTTGAACGGCAACTGGGACCCTTCAGTGTACATTTTTATCACCGTGAATAAAAGTGTCTAGATTATTTATTACCTGTTTTGGAAAGTAACTTCGTGGCTTTTGAAGAATAATTGCAATGTGGTGGCATTATTTTAACCGTATAACGTGTTTAATTTATTGGCCAAAAGTAGTCCCTCTAACAATCTGCAGAATCAGCCAGAGCTGCAGCCAGCATCCACAATTATCCAAATTAAGAAACACATTACCACAACTTCACAGCACTACAGTTGCCCGCAACGCAGCCAAAGGCCGGGTATCACTGACCGATGTCCTGCCCTGAACCACGTGCCAAACGCATACGACTCCTGCACCTGACTAAGGGATGCTCCCCACGGTGTTGCGATAACCAAGATTTTCAACACCCCGTCGAAGATATGCGCAAGCTGGACGGCCGTTGCTGGCCCTGAAGACTCTGCGCGCGGTTCCTGACGTGGCAGTTGTGAGTCCCGTCCGTCATCAGACGAAGACAGCAGCGCACATACATGCAGGACTCACAGCCGAAAAGGACCAGGCTCACTTTATCGAGCGGGATTTTGGCTCTTCTTGAAGGCAAGCCAGTGAGTGCCACGTCCAAAGGGGCAGCGCCATATACTTAGAGCGGCGGCATGCCTGCCGTTGACATTGGATACGGTCTCAACGAGCCTTCTCTCGGCGCTGGAAACAGCGACAAGAATCACGAAAGGCGCGGCGCTGCGGCTCTTGAGGACGAGAGCCTGCCCGCAGACATTGTGGGTGTTCACGACCTTGAAGACGGCGACAGCGCCACGAAGAGCAAAAGCATCCCTTCTATTCATTGGTTTGCTCGATATCTCCGATGAGTTCCTGATCAACGACACCGAAAGCAAGCAGCGGGACAACAATGTGCTCTGCATAGAGACTGAGATTCATTTTGAGAAGAACTGCATCTCGATCTGGAACGGCGACCAGTGAAACCCCTTGGGAGAGCACCTAGTCGAGGCAGCGTTGGTTCTGCCACTGATTGGCTCGTCTGCTTGCATCTTCTGAAAGCGACGACGAACAGAAGGATGTCCCCGATGTTAGATGTGGCTGCGGGACCAGGCGTTGCAGTTTCGGCGTCAGTTAATATCGTCGTGAAGACGATGTCACGCCCTGAGAAATTCTAGGAGGTGAGCAGAATGCGAAAGACTACTGAACGCAATCTCTGGACGGAACTAAGGGAGGAGGAATTATCAGCCTTGATCACATTGCGTCCTCAGCGAGACAATTTCAAGACGGAGAAGCTGCACGAACACCGACGCAGTAGCGCTGCCAAACCGCTGGGCATAAGTTAATACGTGGCCGGACGCACGCACAGCGTCCCTGCTTGCTTGCGAGGCAAGATACTACCGGTGAAACGTGCTCAGCGCTACGTGGAGCCATTCAAGGAACAGAGGGACGAAACCGCTAGAAAGCGATCACTGCCATGTGGCCGTGGCGTTGAGTGCCCTGCGGTAGTTCCGACAGATGAGCTGCGTCAGTGGTGTGCGTCCTAAATTACAAGAGCGCGCTGGAAAGCGCCCAGAACATAAAACGAAGTCGGTGAAACGACCGAGAACAAGCCGGCCACGGACTATTTTAGGATGCTCATCACCTCCTGTATCGAGAACCCAAAATTTAACCTTAAAATTAAAATAGAGAAAAACGCGGTCCGCAAACGCTCGTTCAAGAAGCACTCCGAGCTGAGAGGCATCCAAAAGCTGAATGGCGTCATTAACCCCGGTTTTATTAACCCCGTCATTAACCCCGGCTCTTACTTACGTCGTTAACCCCGGTTTTATGAGGTTTAACGCCCCAGAGCCACTCAGGCTATGAGGGACGCCAGAGTGGAGGCTTCCGGATAATTTCGACCGACTACCTGCGGTTCTTCAACGCGCACTGAAATCGCACAGTACACGGGCCTCTAGCATTTCGCCTCCATCGAAATTCGACCACCGCGGCCGGGTTCAACCAGCATCTTTCGGGTCAGCAACCGAGCGCCATAACCACTGAGCCACCGCGGCAGCTCGGAAACTCTTCTCACTGCACGCTCATTTTCACCGAGGTAAACTCGGCCGAAATACAAAACATCTCGCCTCTTGGTAATGGGCCGCGATAACAACGATGTGTTCTCCCTCAAGGTGGGGACCCTCATCGTAGACGAGGCCACGCACGAGCAGATCCACGAGAACGCAGAGATAGCGCCAAAATCACTAGCCTCCTCTAGAATATAAGGGACAAGTCTGTGGACGACCTGAAGACACTGCGCAACATCGTACCAGCGATGACTACAGGCCAAGAGCAGCTTGACTCGCGCGTTATTTATTTGCTGGCCAACTTCATTCATAACTGGTCTTCGCGGGTACAATTTGCCTTTTTTCGTTTTGTTTATCACGCCCATTGTCAAGACAATTCACTATATTACAGAATGACCCTTCCATCTTTTTGAATTGGAAGTGTGGAAGAGCGGCCGCCGACGACTCGCAATGCTGGATGATAACGTTCAGCCAGCGTCCTGGCCCCAGCACTGCCACGGGAACGAAAGAATGCTTCATGGACATGCTGCAGCACGAGGGCAACGAGGCGGACCGTACCATCGATCCGATCTTCAGTGACTTGACTGAGCTGATTGGTTTATGGGAGTTTAACGTCCTAAAGCGACTCAGGCTATGAGAGACGCCGTAGTGAAGGGCTCCGGAAATTTCGACCACCTGGGGTTCTTTAACGTGCACTGACATCGCGCAGTACACGGGCCTCTAGAATTTCGCCTCCATCGAAATTCGACCGCCGCGGCCGGGATCTTGACTGAGCTGAGTAAGAGCTGTCTTCAAGCAGGGCATGCAGGGACGGAAGCGGCGTTCGGGCATGCACGAGCCCTACCTGTACGGCAAGGACACAAGGATTGTGACTTACCAGGACTTCGCCACCGAGGGTCTCATCCTATTCAGCAACATGGACAACGAGCGTTCCATCTTGGTCTCAGTCAGCGCAGCGCGATCTGCCGCTGTCCCAACTCGACAAATGCGAAGGAGATTGCCCAGATGGCCGTACCTGTCTCTGGACACACTGCCGACCATCACGGTGAAGTCTCGCTGATGTCAACCATCACAAACCGGCCCATAAACTTTTTCGGTGCCAACATCTATCTTTTTCAGCCCAATGACCAGTTTGACACTCGACCTAGCTATAGGTCGCCGACAGCGCTGCCAGCACTCGATACATCTTCGGCCTGCCGTTGGCGTTCGTGAGACTCCTTGTGCTTGCCGACAGCTGCAGCAACTCTGGGACCAATGAATCACCAGGATTCTACGTTCCGTAGCTCCTGATGGTGCTTGTGTATGGCCTGTGAATGGTTTAATAATGCAAACGCTTATAATTATGCATGTACATATGGCCAACTTACATATGGGCCTCGTTTTGGTAATTTAAAGCCCGTGTTTTTGACGCTGAAATCGCCGGTGCAAAGTGCACAATACGAGAGCAATTACAGCGAGACGGTTTTGAGCGTAACCAGCTGCAGCAAAGAATCTCTACAACGCACTTTTTTGCAGACGCGCAACCGTATACCGCAGTGCGCCTAGGTTCGACTCATCGCCAGCTGCCAGCTTTCCGGCTCCTTGCAGCTGCAACGTTGTTCGTGATAGCAGGTGACGTAATTTGTAGGTACGCACGCCATACGAACCTGCGAGATTTCATGCGCGATGCATGGGGCACCTGGACATAAGAGCCATGCGATTCGTAATTTGACCGTTTCAGATTTTTTTAATCGACTTTGTAATTTAAACAGCGGCACCGCGGTATTAAACAAAAGAGTGTAGAACGCCCCTTGCGTTATTCATCGAA
Source organism: Amblyomma americanum (assembly GCF_052857255.1). Classification (NCBI taxonomy): domain Eukaryota; kingdom Metazoa; phylum Arthropoda; class Arachnida; order Ixodida; family Ixodidae; genus Amblyomma; species Amblyomma americanum. The sequence continues at coordinate 85,204,606 of NC_135497.1, read as the reverse complement.
TGCTTCTTTTGTCGCTGAATGCTTTTTTTTTCAACTGAAGTGGATTAGCACCTTAAGCATTATTCTGCCACTGGGAACTAAAGGTTCAGTATATGCATTGGGAATGGTGCGTGGACCCCACTGAACGCATCTCGTCTTTGGACTTCTGAAATATATCTTGATCGGAAGACATCTTGGACAAGTCTCTCAGACATTCTTAGGCATCTATTCCACTTTCACGACATCTTGTAATGTCTTGAAACGCTCGTATAATTTAGCTAATGCAGCGTCAGATTAAGAATATATGACATCTTGCAAGATCTTAAGACGTTTGACAGAAATTTAAAAACTTCAAGGATTTCGATGCCTGTGGCTTGCCTGATACAGTGGAACATTAAAATGCTGATTTTGTTTAGTGTTGTGGTTGGGCAGCGGAGTAACACAGGACGTTTTGTACCGTGGCCCACTGTTCCAACTGCTGTTCTTTTTTTCAAGTTGTATCCTACTATACAAAATTTCTCCACAAAAAGCAATAAATGCCATCCCAAATATCATGTATTCCACCAGCGAAATGGCAG
>NC_135497.1:85110831-85203949 GCF_052857255.1 Amblyomma americanum | reverse complement strand
ATGGGTAGGTTCCTTAGACGCAGAAATTAAACAGCTTCATTTGGGGAGCAGAAAATGAGAAGCATTGCATGTGTTATTAGCATTGAGCGCAGAGGGACACGAAGATCCCAAGAAAATGCAAGTCGGAGACTAAGTGATACACAGCACAATCGCAGCACACTGAACTTTCAACAGATGTGCATTTATCTTGAACAGTCAGATATTGTTAAACGGAGCCAGCCGCAGCGGACTTCCAAGGGCGACAATTTCAAACGGATAGATTTCGGAACAGTTAGAGGTAAGTGCCGCTTTATTTTCGCCCAACTTGCGTCATTGCTTTACAGATTTGTTGGAACGAGTCGGAAGCGAGGACAGGACAGTGGGCGGTGGTGGCAACCTCCAAGTACGCTGGATTCTGGAATGAAGGACTTCTACTGCCGACTAGCGCCGGTTAGCAGCAGCCTCGTGCATGTGTACAGAGCGTGACAAGACGAAATACCGCGCTTTCAGCCACTTTTGCTATATACCCGGCCCTTAGCCCACCACGCATGTATACGAACAGTTTTTAGGGTTACGTCGACAGTAATCGTCGCGAATTATTGTTACACACCCGCCGACGTCGACACTCTTCTTTAACGCAGCCCCACGACTGAAGATCTGAAGGCATCGAAAGACTCCGCCAGCTCTCAATGATCCCTCTCCCGAGAGCGCGGCCATTTGACACCCGAAGACAATAAAGGTGTTTATTCCCTGTATACCTCTCTCTTGAGGCCTCCCTGACACGTCAACCTTGATCTGCTATAATAATAATAATAATAATAATAATAATAATAATAATAATAATAATAATAATAATAATAATAATAATAATAATAATAATAATAATAATTGGTTTCTTGTGAAAGGAAATGGCGCAGTATCTGTCTCATATATCGTTGCACACCTGAACCGCGCCGTAAAGAAAGGGATAAAGGAGGGACTGACAGAAGGGAAAGGAAGACAGAGGTGCCGTAGTGGAGGGCTCCGGAATAATTTCGACCACCTGGGGATCTTTAACGTGCACTGACATCGCACAGCACACGGGCGCCTTAGCGTTTTGCCTCCATAAAAACGCAGCCGCCGCGGTCGGGTTCGAGCCCGGGAACTCCGGATCAGTAGCCGAGTGCCTTAACTACTGAGCCACCGCGGCGGCTCAGTTCGGCTTGATCTGCTCTCCGCTTTCTTTTCTGCGTGGATATTGAGCTTTCTTTCCTCGTCATTTCAGATCAGCCTAAGGTTTTCAAACTACCTTACCGCCTCTCCTTCCATTAAATTTCTTTCGCTCTCACACAAGTATGCACGCATCGATGGATTCTGAGGACCACACCCTGATTTCCGATATGGGAGAGCGGATCTGATATCCCATATCTGAAATCACGGACAAGTTGCCGTTTTGACTCTGTGTAAATAATGTATATAGTTATATTTATTTTGTATTTATAGTGTTCACTTTTAATGTTTTTATGCAGTGTATATCTATTTTATGTAGTGTACTATTTACCTTCCCCCATGTCTTTCTTCTGTCCCCTCACCTCTTTTATTTCATTTCTCCCACCTGCCTGCTATCCTTTCTTTCCGCTGCCCCAGCTCAGGTGCCGCCGCACGTGATGGCAGATGCCGGGGCTAGCAAAAATCTTTTACCTTCCTTTTATGTTATTTTAAATAAACACTACTACTACTACTACTACAAGTTGCCGCAGCTCTTGCACTGTCGGCCTCTTTTGTGTGCCTCGGTTTGCGCCAATGTATGTACAGGCAGAGAGTGGGCAAAGCGGAAGAAAGATAAGATAGCCTCTCCTATCGTGGGACAGTGCGTTAACAACCGACTCGAACTCCACTTGGGAGTAGAGCAGATCGCTCCTTCGAGAGACGGCCGTTGCTGGACGGACGAGGAGGAACACGTGTACTCCGCGTGGAAATCGGCGTGGGCTGCTCGCCGCTGCAACGAACAGACCCGTCCCTCCGCATTCGAGCCGGTGACGCTCGAGGTCGCATGAGTCGTGCACTGCCATACTTGGCAGTCGCGGTCGGCCGGCGCCAGCTCATGGCTCCGAAGTGCGCCGTGGGGGACATTCCGTCGCTGCCGGCGCGCGCAAGCTTCGCCGACGAGCGGAACCAGTTTGATTTCCGATGTGCACAATGGTCGCGGAGAAGAGGTCCCCGGGTGTACGGCGGCGGGACGGGTAACGGAGCAGGTGGCGGCGCCCGGGTCAGGCTTCTCCTCCGTGGCCTCCTCGCTTCCTGGCGAACCCGAGCGCGCCAAACGAGTCCGCGGATGCCACGGCGCCGGCGTGCGAAGCCGACGCGGGCGCAGGAGAGCCGCTGGCCGCCGCGAACAACTTTCGGTTAATAGAATCATGAATAATGCAAAGACGCGTTTATTACTGGCCGCTGAGTATGCACCACCACCATGCAGAGCGTCGCGCCAGCCGCACATTACTTATAAACGGGTCACAGGCGCGTCGCCCCGCAGCGTCCGATACCGACGATACCCGCTAGGCGAAAACGGGTTCTTTCGAAAGTAAGTTCCCCCGAGGTGTGCCGCCCGCGCGGATATCCACAGGTGCGCGCGAGCGAGTAACGGTTCGATATTGCGCGGGACGAAGAACCTTCGCAAGCAGCGGCGTAGCCAGATTCGTTCTTTAAAGATTTTTCTCTCTTTTTTTGCTGTTGGGTGAGCGAGGACTGACGTGTGTCCGGTCCCTGGGCGAGGATGCTGGGTGGGAAGGGAACTGTGCCGTTTCTATAGCAACCACATTTGGGAAGGAGGATAGAGGGTGAAGCTCGGTTAACCCCCCTCCGGCTACGTCCCCCTTCTGGTCGCATGAGGAGGCGCGTCCGTCGACCGGGTGGTAGCGTGACATCCGCTGACGCACGGGCAGTCGCGCGTTTGGAAAAAGCCGCTGGCGTTATTAGGGTAGCAGAGTGAACTGATGAAAACGGTATAGTAATTCAGTTACGGTTACGGACAAGTATGAACGCAAGACTGATGAACAGTTCCCTACCCCCCCCCCCCCCCCCCCCCCACCCCTTCTCTATTTGGCTCTCATCTCTCATAGCTTTGTTCGCACAACGCAGTGTCAATCAATAGGACCGTTTTAGGGACCGCCGCACATGGTTAGTGTGTTTACAGAGCATCACAGGTTTTTATTTGTATTTATAAGTTCTGGAGGGAGTCCACTTCGCTAAACGTCGTATATGCTCGCAAGATGTAAATTAACAAAAAAAAGAAGGAAACGAACCTAAGAGCAGCAGGACGTCATTGAAAGAACGCTCGCGTGCACTGGCGTTTACGACTGTGTTTGGTCTCACAGGCGTTCGTTAATTGCGCACGGGGAGAGAGAAAGCAAAACGCGTACGAGCAACCCTAGCACGCTGTTTGTCGTCGCCAGGCAGGCGTAACTATAAATACACATGGGTTATGCCAATAGCGATGGCCATTGCAATATAAGGCAGGGAAGGTCAGCGAATTTGGGAGCGGCCTAGCTCGCAGCGACGATGCGATGGTCGAGATTTGCCAGACGGCTGAACCGGACGTAAGCGGTACCAAACATCTCGAATCGCATCGACAACGATGCGCTCATGCAGTAACGGACAGGCACCGTGAGGCAGGGTGATTAAATCAGTCTCTTCAGCACACACTGCGTTGTAGGTGTGCGTCTAAATAGTGTGTGTTCTTGTGCGCACTGCCCGTGGGGATCGTAATCAAAACGAACGTTTGACCTCGACGTCAATGTAGACCGCGGTGAGGGCGTGACGACGTGCAACTATTAAGCAGTCGTGCACCTGCTGATGAGAGGCAGTTCAATAGAAACAAAACGTCATTCTAAGAGTCATTCTAAACTGAGTTGGCTGCTTCTACTAGGTTGTGGAAGCCGATGAGGTCCGCCGGAATAGAACCTGACACATCAGCCGAAACATATGCCCCCATTTGAGAGGTGCAAACGAGTTCTCTGCTTAAGGCCGCGATCATTGCTGCGGCAACTGATGATAGCTGTGCGTCATTTGTGTCCGTCGACGCGGAAGTTCCCGTTACATTCCCCCACGTGGACGCCTGCGTCCATTGCGCTACGCGCCGAAAAGAAGCGTACTACATCACAGATACGAAACACGTTTCGCTCGCGTAACAACCCAGCAAGCCGCTGCTAGGACGACTATCGCCTCCGCAGAGACCCTTGGAGCAATGAAGATTAAAAACAACAAAAGCTTCGATGCTGGCACCCGGCAGAATTGCTCGGAATATCGAATTCAACCCTCTAATGCCCAAGCAATAAAAATGTGCGATAAACGTTCTGAAGCTCCACATTCTCCTCGTTGCTGTCCAGGGCCCACGTTGGATAAATGTCAGAAACTTGTTGATTTGTGGAAAAAAAATTACTTTTCACAATTAAAATTAGAAATTTAGGCCAGTTTATCCAAGCCTTAGAGCGATAAATCTCTGCACTCATACTCAAGCACGTACAGTGAATCAATATCAAGCGAAAGAGAGGTGGGGATATTTAAAAGAAAGGGGGGGGGGGGGGGCGAGAGGCCGGCCTGAGTGTGCCTGGTCCTCTGTTGTGAAAGGAGGAGAAATAAGGGTACGATGGGGGACAGAAAAGAAGAACAAACACTTGGGCAATATATCGCAGCCGCGAGTCGAGGCCCGCGCTGGTTTAAAATCGAATTTTAGGCTGTTTTGTCGAGAAGGTTTGCTCCGGATCCGGGGAGTGAGTTTACAGCAGGCTCTCTCTGTGTGTCTGGCGGCTGACGCTTTGCTTTGCGGAACAACGCGGCTTGTGTATAGTGCTGTGAGTAGTTGATATTTTGTGAGCATAAACGAAAACTACCGACATTCGTGCGACCGCTATCGTACACGATGCGCCGGCAGTTACCGGGTTCAATGACCTCGTATTGTGCAGCTTTCAAAAGGTTTTTTTTTTTTTTTACGCCCACATGATGTCGCCCCATACATTCTTCTCAGACATGAGCAGAGTTCCATTTCTCAGCGTTCATCAAAATATATTTCTCAAAACGCGGTGATCCCTTTAATGCGTACAAAATATTTTGAAGCCGTTAGTCCAATAGGTCTTTCTCTATGATCTTTCTCCATGTTCTGTGGTAAGGATGCCTAAACCTTGAGGAGCATGTAACATTTAATTTATTACGACGCCTATTTAGTTGAATACATAAGTGTCAGGAAACATATTGAAATCAAATTCTAAATAATGTCTTGGAAAAGCGAGAAACGTGGAAGCTATTTGGTCGATGGGAGGCAGGAAACCGCTTCCGACAAAGAAGCTAACTTCTAAGACTGCCCAGCGCCCCAGCTGGTATGCAATTCTTGAAAAGGTGAATGTGTGGGAGCACAGTGAGTACTCTCCAACTGCAATGGAACTTCGGCTGCAGAGCTTATTCATTGTTTAAAAATACCGTAAAAGTCAGATATGTAGTATAAATAGGGGTTGGACTTTTCGGTTTAAACCGAAGACAACCGAAAAATGAGCGCTGAATTCAACTTTCACAATTCGGTTTTAACCGTAAGACGACATTATCCTTTTCATTCACGCAGCTGCGCGACGCAAAGACTTGTGAGAGGCACATTTTAGCACACCCGTAGTATGAGGCACCCAAACCCAGAGTGTTTTTTCATGCCAGCTGGCCGGCGCTTACAGGCATGGGCTTCGGCGCTCTGTCGAAGCCACACATGGCTCATGTCAGCTAACTGGGTTACGCCGAGAGCACCTAGCTAGGCAAGGAACGTTATCAGCCAGATGCGCGTCTCTAATCATTAAGAATGGGGTCTCGCGTTTATCGCGACCCAAGCGACTGCTGGCAACTGTTTTTAGGTGCACAGGCGAACAATTCCAGAGCAGCCTGGGCACTGCAGGTCAGAGCACTGCACGGGCCTTATTCTGAGGCTCCCTCCCGGCCCGGCCCACTAATTATCGCTTTACTGAGCCCGGGTCCGGCCTGCAAAGCTCGGCGGGAGGACCGGCCTCTCCCGTTCACGGCAAGAGGCAAATTGCTCACTTCATGCAAGTACACGCATGGTACACAAGTAAAAAGGGTCCGACAAAGGCGCTCAAGTCGGAACGACGCTTGGAGGGATTGGTTTTATGAAGAGAAAAAAAGAGAACATAAAGTGGGTTCGCCCTTTCGTTTTCTTGAACAATGATCTCACCTGTCCGTATACCTCTGAAGAACCCACTACGGCGGGGCGATTCTGCTGCAGGAAAATTGGTAGCCCGCGACAGTTTATGGCGACAACTCCTCCCTATGCTGAGGCTGGTGACCGGTATTCGACCGGTATTCGACCGACCCTTGCGACGACTTCTCCCTCTCCACCAGATGTTGTTGTTGGGTTGGGTTTTATGGTGCGTAAGCGCGGATAAGGGCATCTGCCCCACGCACGAGGTAAAACGTTGCTGCTCGGCCGGAAGTGCTCGCGTAATGTCATCGATCATGCAGGTTCACGATATTTATTGCGCACCAAAGGCTGTTTCACCGAAGCAATCAGTTTCACCGAACGTTACTTTGTAGCCATATTAAACCTTCCGTGTAAGGTTTTTAGGAGGTTAAAACCCCTATTATAGGGTGCTTCACCTAAGACTATTGTCTGTTTTCAAAAACCTTCCTCCCTTTCTATTCCTTTCTGTTTAAAGTGTAGCTAGCGCTCTTCCCAGCCGCGCGGTCTCGGTTTCGCCTGTGTGCGGCCCCAAAATTTCTCTGCGCTGCAGCGGTGACGGGAATGCCATTTTAGAAAATCTAAAAAGTGAAATGGATATTACTAGCTAAATCACGGATAAATTGCGATGCTTCATCACTGTATACGAACCAGCAACTACATGCAAAAATGTTAGCTCAAAGCTGAGGTGTATGTTTTAACAGCCTAGGTAGCATCGAACATTAAAATTATGCTATAAAATTGTTATGTAAGTTGCAATAAGGTTAAATGTAACATTGTAACGTTTCTTTTTTAAGTTCAAAATTTACAAAACAGCGGCGTATGTTGTATCGTAAACATTACCTTAACATCCAATGTAATAATTGTGGTAGTGCTGTGCTCTAAATATTATTATGCTCAAAATTAACAATCAATTTTATTTGTTGTATCGTACACATTGTTTTAACATTCAAACTAAACATATATCTAATATATAGTAATTATAACGCTGAAATCACAACTATAAAACATTAAAGTGTATATCAAGCATTGTGTCCCATAACTTTTCCCACTGTTCTTGCAGTAAAGATGTTCTTCAACTACAAGTATTTTGCAATAAATCTCCTAAGTTGTGCCTGTCACAGATTGCATGCACGGCCCCATATTTTGTCACTAAAACTGCTTATTACCCATTCACCACAGTTACTGATGGGACACCCTTCAATGATGGTGATTATGGATTTTTATGGCGCAAGGGCAATATATGGCCGAAGAGCGCCATGGCACACGGTATTTTCGACTTCTCAAGGTGGGGTCAAAGACCCATTTCCCAAGCATTTCACCCTAAATAAGCCGAGCACCAGGCCAGGGCAAAGTTTGTACCCATTGTATCACCGGTGGGTACCCGGCGGCACTGGGGATCGAGCCCCGCACCTCCCGCATGCGAGGCGGATGCTTAACCACTTGGCCACCGCTGCGATACACCCTTCAACAATGGTTAATATGCTTGTCTCCATGGTATCGGTTCGGTGGTGAGTGGTTGCATGTGTTGGTTGTGGTGTATTGTAGAGTACAAGCGTCGCCCTCATTGTTGGTCCTTGCACATGCAGCGTTGAGCACCTTTACAACTGGTATACGCCTGCACGCTCTTGGAAGGTTGCTGTAACAGTTCGGAGAAAGCTGAATTTATTTTGTTTATATGTTTAATTAAAGCTTGGGCAAGGTTGTTCCAGCGTTCATTTGTAACGTTTCAGAAATGTTAGAAAAAAAAAGGCCACTAAGGACAACGTATAACGACTGACAAATACAAAAAAGCAACATGGTTGTTTCGGTCTTGCCGGTCATACTACCTGAAACCAGCAAGAAGCATGGAAAATATTAACAGAGTCCTTCAATAAAGATATTGAACGAATCTGATATGAATAAAGAAAATAGTTGGCATCGATGGAATGCTATCGCGTTTGGAGCGATAGTCAGCCGTGCGGTAGGCCAGGCTAGGCCCACGAAAAAGGCCTCATCGTGAGCCCGGTCTTGCGCAAGGGGCGGCCACCCTGTCCCAGTAACACCTTTAATTCTTCCGCCTTTGTTTCCCTTCCCCAGGGCTTTGTGACCGGTGTACTGCGACCTGTGCTCTGCCGGCACCACGCTTCGTGCGGCACATGCCTTGCTCATTTCAGTTTTTTTTTTCTAAGCGCGCCTTGCTTTTCTCTGTCTGTCGTGTATTCACCGTTGTCACCCCGCGTCATATTTCTCTTCACTGTTTGTACGCCATCACCCTGCTTCTTTTTTTTACACATACGATGCAATTCAAGAGGCAGGTGCCAGTTCAGTCAATCTTTTCCATTCCCTGTGCATGTTTCTGTTGCCACGCCAAACGCAATCAATCAATCAATCAATCAATCAATCAATCAATCAATCAATCATTCAATCAATCAATCAACCAATCAATCAATCAATCAATCAATCAAACAAACAAACAATCAGTTCTTGCATAAGCTTAAGAAGGAACTAAAAGGACAAGTCTTCTGATGCACGACAGGCGACCCCCTACCGTCGAAGAGCTCGTTGTTTTACAAAGCGAACATGTGTTGAGAAAGTGAGTGTGCCATCAAAAACCACCCCAAGGCCCATGATTTCATACGCACGAGGTAAAGGAGGAGAAGGACTTTAATGGAACAGAAGATGTCTGCCTGGTTGTCGGCCTGGCATGCTACTCCAGGACACGAGGTAAAGATACATTAAAAACTACATACGGAAACGAAATTTAATGACTTTTGCGTGTGTAGGATAACATATTCGTGTTAGCGGTGTTCGAAAGAAATTTGTTGTTGGTGCACCATTTGCTGAAGGCGTTTATAGCAGTCTGATGGGCAGTACAGTCACTGAGACTGGTAATCATTTTAAACAGCTTGATGTCATCAGCATAAAGAAGAAAGTTGGAGTGAGTTATCACAGGCGCGATGTCATTAACAAATAGCGAAAAGAGGAGGAGAAAAGACCCCTGAAGAACGCCAGTAGTGGCGAAGTAAGTGAAGGATTTCCGAACATTAACTTGACGAGAAATCGTATGGCACCACGTAGTACGCTGTACGACAAACGGTTGCTCAAAATTTTAGTACAAATGCAGTCGGGAAAACTGGCACCACATTGAGGTCAGCCAGTTTGGGGGGGGGGGGGGGTTATAACGAACGAACATGTGTATGATTGTCTTAAATTGCGTTGCTCAGCTTGCTGTGTGCGTCCCACGGCCGGTTGATGACGTCACCATATTTTTTCTTGCCATCGCTGGGATTTTCTGTATCTGCGAGTACACAAACTATAACACACACACCGCCGGCCTCTCTCGTAAAGGGACTAGTAATGCTTTAGCATTAATAGTAATTTTTGCCGTCACCAATAAGTGCCCTACAACGCAAACAGGCCGGTCTAAGCCTTTAGTAGTTTACTTGTATGACCGTGCCTTATGGTACATTATGCACATGGTGATTGAAATACACACAGTGATCCATGAGCATATGGACAAAGAAAGCAATTACAAAAAATGGAGAAGAAGAATGCGATGAAAATTGATAAGCCTACTCAAAACAATAACAAAGTATACTGAGGGGCCAGTTGGTCAGACGTAATGCTTGAACTAAGAACGTAGCGTTGAGACAGCAGACAGAAACGGCGAGGACGAAGTGGGCGCTACACTTGAAACTGAACGAAATCGGAATACGTCCCATTAATGACCTTACTGATCCGGAGTTCCCGGGTTCGAACCCGACCGCGGCGGCTGCGTTTTTATGGAGGAAAAACGCTAAGGCGCCCGTGTGCTGTGCGATGTCAATGCACGTTAAAGATCCCCAGGTGGTCGAAATTATTCCGGAGCCCTCCACTACGGTACCTATTCTTCCTTTATTCTTTCACTCCCTCCTTTATCCCTTCCCTTACGGCGCGGTTCGGGTGTCCAACGATATATGAGACAGATACTGCGCCATTTCCTTTCCCCAAAAGCCATTTATTATTATTATCATCAATGACCAAATAACACGCATGCGCAAACCCCGAAAGATAAAATAAAACATCGATGATAACAAAACCTAAAGGTCAATCAATGAAAGATGAATGAATGTGCAGGAACTCTGTTTGCTGAGCTTAAGAACACCCCGAACAATTTTGTTCTTTGTCCAGGAGATAAAAGGAAAGCGTACTGATACACGTATCACTACACACTCTCTTTATCTTTCACTGGTTGACCTTTAGATTTTGTTATCACCGCTGCTTTCTGCAATCTTTCAGTTTTCAGCATGAACGTTATTTGCTCACTGATGGGACGCATTCCGATTTCATTCATCACATTTATCTTATTTAAGGACAGGACAACGATTTCATTCAGCTGCAACTTGCAAGTGTAGCGCCCGTCCGGCTCTCGCCTTTTTGTGCGCTGTCTCGGAGCTACGTTCTTCAAATTCCAATTCATTTATTCAGCCCCGTATGTAGGTACATGATGCTTGGAGCATGGCGAAAACACCAGAAGGAACGCTGGCTTGAAAAGTACCACATCCTTACTTACAATGGCCGCAGCAAGTGCGTCATGCCAGGAATGAAAACTTACGCAAGATAATCTCCTTAAAAAAAAGAAAAGAAAGGAAGAGAAAAATGAAAAAAAGAGGTTTGGTTTGGTTTATAGAGGTTTAACGTCCCAAAGCAACTCAGGCTATGGGGGACGCCGTAGTGAAGGACTCCGGAAATTTCGACCACCTGGGGTTCTTTAATGTCCACTGATATCGCACAGTACACGGGCCTCTAGAATTTCGCCTCCATCGAAATTCGACCGCCGCGGCCGGGATCGAACCCGCGTCTTTCGGGCCAGCAGCCGAGCGCCATAACCACTCAGCCACCGCGGCGGCTAAAAAGAAAGGAAAGAATTGTCTGAACGTGTTCTAAAAAAAATAGTCAAAGTTGTGAAGCAATTGGAATAACAGTGTAAATGACCAGTCTATTCAAAAAGTAGCATATTTTACAAATTGAAGATAGAAAGAAGGACAAGCATTACTCAAAAACAACACGAAAAAACTTAAAAGCACTAATTATAATTGAAGCAGAAATTTTTGTTGGGCTAGTTGATGCATGTTACAGAAAGAAGAAACGCCAACACGAACAAACGCAAGAACGAACGCCTCTGAATAGCACCGCCACTGTATACCTATATATACTAGCGTGTGCTTCCTGCAATAAAAGATCAGTTGTATTTCTTTCTTTATCATAAAAGATCAGCTGCCATAAACCATAAACGCTTGTCCGCGTCACTCTTGCGTTTGGTCGTGTTGGCGTTTCTTCTTTCTGTACTAATTATAACGACGCCAGAAGTGTTCTCTAAGCGTTAACTGTAATTTCACCATTCATTCTTACATAATTCTTTCAGACTGTCTTTAGATGTCGCGGAAAAGATCTCATACAGTAACCCGTTGAAAATATCTGTAACATAAGCACAACGTCTGCCGCACCATGCCTTGTAGCTGAACGAGGAACAACATAACGATCGTGTTTTCTCAGTTCCCGCGAGGCGGTATTTTCGTGTGTAAATGCGGAATTTTGAGAACGTTTAAGTACGTAAGTTTCAATGAGCAAGGCTTTAAGACCGGGAGTCTTACAGACCGCGGAAGATATTTGCAGCTAGAATATTGGGGAATTGTATAGGCGACATTTTTAAGAATAATTTTTATAACGCTTTCGACCCTGCATCTCTGACGATCCCAACAAAACCCAAAGACAGTAATGAGATATCACAACAACCTCTAAGATAAAGCATGCACAATCATTTTATTCGCAAACAGTGGCAAAACTTCTTATGGTAAACGACAACGACGCTACTGACCTCAGTTTTGAGCAAACATGCGACAAGTACAGTTTCCAGGACAAATTGACATCGAAAGATACTCCAAGATATTTAACCCATTACATATATTCAATAAGCGAACATTTAATTATAAGAAACAAGGCATGTTAATTGCAGCAGTCTTTAGCGGAGACTGAAAACAGACAGCTGGTGTTTTTTGGGCACTGACAACAATTCCATTGTCACAGAACCAACGCAGTGCTTTGTACATGTCGTTTTGCAATATTCCAGTGGCCGTTTTGTAAGAAAGATGCTTTGCCAGTAACTGTGTCGTCTGCACTTTATAGCACCTAACAGTTGGAAATGGCCAAATGGTCATTAACGAAAATATTAACCAACTCTGTCGATTAAAATTGACAAGATTTGGTGGCTCAGGGTGTCCAACAGTTTCGCTACATCTAAGAAGAGAGCACACGTGAAAATATTTTAATCAAATGCTGAAAACAGTTCATTTGAAAATTCTTCAAGCGCTGAAACCGTACCACTCCCAGAAACAAAGCCAAAGTGACGACCAGTCAGAAAATAAGACAGAAAATAAGACATGGTGCGAAAAAAAATTATTTAAGACCTGAGCAATTACAAGTAAGATAGAAATTGGCCGGTAGTTTTCGATTTTATCTTTCTTCCCTGACTAATGTAGTGTGGTAAAACATATGCATTTTAACGGCGTTGGGGAATTTCGCCACTCTCAAAGAAACCATTCAACACACAAAGAATTAATAATATCTGCCAACGCATTTTCTCCGAAGGATGTTTAATGACATTTTCTCATAACCAGGCGGCTTGTTCAGACGAAACCTGAAGAGAATCCCTTTCAGGTCACACCTATAGACATTGTAGGAAGAAACGTTGACGCAGGTATATAGATTTCATTAACGACCGAATCGAAAACAGAAGGTTTACTGGAAGGTCACACCCATGACATATGGCTTATAAAAGACCACGTAATAAAAGGCAATGTAATTATTTCAAGGCTGCTGGAATTTACGGAAAAAGTAGCGACGTTTGGCACAACGCAAAAGGGCGCCAATCCTCTTTCTTGCCGACTTATGAGGAAGGTTATCGATAGTTATGACAAAAGCAAATTACACAAGAAATATGGAGCAAGAGGTCTCATGGTAGAATACCACTGGCGCTACCTTCGGAATGTGTGAGAGAGCCGCAAACGCGAGATAGAAAATAATTAGACAAAGCACGAAAAAAGGACAGTGTAAAATGCAGGTAAATAATCACTTCACGGGTATTTTTACAGATACGCCAGATTTTAGGTGGCGGCAACAAAATTGTCCGTAAAAAGCCTAATCGAACAAAGCCGGCCATCAGCGTTCGGATGCCCTTTTATCCAGTTCCAACAAAGAGGAAGACAAAGGGAGCTTGTCCCCCTCTTCACTAACCTTTGTGAGGCCATTTTGTGAGACAAACAACAACTAACCTCGCGGAATACGTGTCCTCGAATCACCTCCGGCGAAGCACAGACAGCGAAAGTGCCAGCCCTGTTGCCGATCTTTTGAGACTTAAGCCTTGCTGTAACACCGTGCCCCATCAAACGATGTCCCATCGCCCCATCTAGCTCAAGGCGACGACGTTTCAGCACCGCGCTGAATACCGAAACTGGAGGCCCCGGCGGGATCCACGGAGGACAACGCCAACGCTTGGAATTTCTGAAAATCCTTTCTGGTTCGAGCCCGGCCCTTCTCATGAGCTCAAGGTCCAACCCGCAGTCAGAGAGCTTCACAGGTCTTTCAGACGGTGCAACCTTTTGTCCTGGTCCGATGGGGCAGCACCGCTCCAACGCCGAGCTGGAAAATCCACGGTCACCCTGCAACGCCTCCTTCGCACTGTATGCGCAGCTGCTGGCCAGGAAGTGCCTAGCCGCCAACATCGAGCCGTGCGCTTCCGACGCGGCGGTAGCCAGTGCGCAAGTGGTAGTCGGTGCAGCACTCAACGTCCTGCTATTCGTCACGGCCATGGATCACCACCACAATTTTACACAACTGAGCACCGTCATCGATCATATGTCCAAGTACAGAAACTCAGTGCCTGGCAGTAGAGAACACGCTGGCGACAGTGAGGAGCTGGTGAAGACTACAGCACCGGTCGTGCACCAAATCACCGTTGCCTGCGACCTGGAAATTTTGGCACTAGCAGTGCACAGACCCAACCACCGTTATGCTGGAAATGACCACCTCGCACATCTGATTCTTCACTGTGCTCTCACTTGTCTTCTGGATCTTACGACGGACCTTTTTCTTGGGGCCCCATATGTGTTTGCGACGCCTGCCTTCGCCACAGTCGATGATGCGGAGGAGCTTGCCGTCCTCCTGGAAACTATAGTGGAGGACGTTGCTGGGGTGTTTCGTCTCATGAAAAGCCTTGACCATGACACGTATGCTCCGCTTACAACACCTGCCTGCCATGTCACTGAAAGCGCACAAGAACTCATGGACCTGCTTCAACATCTGCTTAGCGATAACGTCCCAGTCATCTGCCTCACGATACACCCTACTGATGATATATCTGCGGGGCTTGTGGCGCATGGCCTCCGAGATGTTGAAAGACACGACGAAGAACTTGCTGACCTGTCGCTGCACAAGGCTGCTACTGAACTCCTTCGTGCTACCTCTGACTCTGCTGTCAATGCACCCGCTGCACTCTTGCCACCTGGCCTCCGTGGTGCCAGAGAAGGCGAGGAAGGACTTGTGCACCGCCCAGAGAAGACGCGCTCTATGGTCGCCTTCATTCATGGCCAGCGGGACGTTGGAAGCATGGCGCAACGGCTGCATCAGGACGTTGAGTTGCAGCCGGTGCCTCGTCTTCTTCGTAGAGACTAGCCAACGCAGAGTGACGGGAAGATGAACGTGTGGAGTAGCCGCATGCTGCGTTATATGGGAAAAACAGTGTGGGGATGCGTCATATCCTAGCTTTCATCTACCCTCACCAATCAACTCCGACTTAGTCACCGGCAAACTAATATTGCGCTTACCTAATTTTTCTCGCTCATTGAGCTTATCTTGTCCGTCAGCCACAGTGATTTTACGAATATGTGCTTAAAGCTTTAGCGCCAGGCCAAGTCGCAGTCTTGGCTCTATTTTTTTTTTGCTCCGCTCAGTTTATTTCTGTGTATAAGTGTTCGGAGTGCACAGTAAAATAAAACGTTGTCAAGCAACGCTACAGAGCGGTAATAAGTCGCTTCCCAGCCGTCTGACGATAGAAACCTCGCATGATATGCAGTAATATCACTTCCAGAAAGGCCTTATTGCTGACACCTGCAAGGGAATCGCGACTTCAGGTTCGCAGTTGGTGGCGCGTTCGATTAGAAATCTGCCCAATATTCATGAGAATTCCCCACGATGGAGTAGATTTGGAACTTCCGATCCCCCTAAACATTGGACCAACACCGTTCCCACTTCGAGTTGCTGATCCACTCGCTCTCACTCTACTGTAATCTAGCCGTCCGGGTAGCTCAGTTGGCAGAGCGACTGCCCCTGTGAGGCGGTGGTCCTGGCTTCGATCGAACCCTGAACCAGGACGAATCTGTGAAGTTTCTGTAGAATCTGTGTAGCTTTCCTTTGCAGCCCTATTGCTGCGTTTGGCTGGATTCTAATGATTAATTACGCCCTTATTACGAGAAATTAGTTGTGTAATCGTTTCGAAAAAGAAAATTTGAGAGAAAGCAGTACGAAATACTACTTGATGGTGTTCCTTAATAGTCCGCTAGCGCCACCCCCCAACCATAGTGATGGACATGGAATGTCCTGTTGGACTCTTGGTGCCAAATGCCAATGTGCCCCATAAATGTGCCCCAAGGTGCCCGAAACGTAAAATGCAGCACGCAAGTGGAAAAAGCTTGTATCGCGGCGCTTTCAAGCAGCGTATCCACACGCATACAGCGATAGCGCACGTGGCACATCCAGATGACAGTGCTATACTTTTATGAGCAGCCTTAGAGCGGTCCGGCCCAAGCAGTACAGCTTTTCCAGACTTGTGCTTCGTTTTAATTTCGAGGCACTTGCACTCTTTCTAGTCGCAGTTGTCGTCTCGGGGAGTGTGCATTTGACACATAGAAAGCATCTATTTCAAAGGTGGCCACAATGAGGCTATTATGATATAAAAATAACTGAAATGTTTCCAAATATCCACGGATGAATTTCACTCAGCAGCATTTCAGTAATGTAGATTTGCTTTGACATTGTAATGTCAGAAGAGAACTACTGACATCTTTTGTAACTGAGTTCGTCTCATGAACAACACAGTGGCGGTTTTGCAACCTTTCTGATTAAGCAACACCGAAAGTTGAGCGGGCTGGTTCAAGGTCATGATGCAAAATAGCGTAAAGGGAAGGCGAAGGATTACAGGGCGATGCAGCGCTAGTCTGCTTCATCCTGCGTCTTCGTCGTCCTGTCTGTCCTTCGTATTCATATCGCGCTATTTTGCATCATCATCCTATTTTATGCCTGTTTAAAGGTCCCACCTGCGAAGACTGTATGAGGGCAAGTAGCGCGAGATAGTGAGAAAGGAAAGCAGAAACTATAGAGAAAGCATGAAAAAGATACCGCTCAGTGCAGCTTATTCACCCGACGACGATACCTATATCGATACTGCATCGGAGAGCGACGGTGAGAATCCAGGAAGACACTCAAAGTGCTTTGAAGGGACGGCTACTCAAATAGAGCACATCATACCCGTTTGCACGCCCTTTCAGGCAGTTCTAAATGAAGAGGAGGACGATGGGGGCTCGTTCTAGTCTCGGGCTCCTCCCTCGCGGCATACGTGTTCTCGCATCGGGTTCGGTGCATGCCGTGCCAGCGAACGTGCCTGGCCCGCTGCTGATCTTCCGAGCACCTAGCCGGCTTAGCCTTGCTGCTTCAGCGTGTTGCGCCAAAGTCCTATCCCACCGCCTACCCCAAAGCGAGGCCGTTTCTACTCGCAGGAGGCGCCGCCGGACGTCCAAAGCAGCCATTGGCTCAGCTGTGGGGTCCTTCCTGCTGGAGCCCGGCGCCGCGCGCAAGCCAAAGATTCCTGGTGGTGTGCCGGTGGTCTACTGGATGCTCCAGCTGCTGCTGCTGTGAGTCCTGCATCAATGGCGCCGCACCGACCAGTGTTCGAGCTACAACAGCCGTCCTCACCCTGCGGCCCCAACATCGAGCTGCATGCAGGGTTCCTGAAGCGGGAGTTCCTCATCGCCTACGACGAGGCCCGCGCTTCTCATATGCTGGCAACAGATCTACCGCTACCCGGTGGCGCGGTAGAGATCGTCCCTGCATATGCACAGACCGTGAACCTCTTTTGCCGTTTTGAGCACAGAAGCAGCCTTCTTCCACTGCTCTGTCAAGAAGGCAAGGCAGGGATCAGCGATAAAAAAGGGTGCGCTGGCCAAGATGAACCGCAGATGAAAGCTACAGCAGACGACAGGCCCAACGTCATCGTAGCCTGCATCCGGCATTCACTACTACTGGCGCAACACGTCCAGCGCGATCATAAAGTCGTAAGTGACCGCCTGGTGCTGTCGATTCTTCACTGCGCTGTCAATTATCTCTCCAGTCTTGCAACCAGTGCTGTTTTTGAAGCTCTACGGGAACGGGAGTTTGCGACACCTGGCCTCGTCGCAGCCGTAAAGGAAGCTGATGTAGCCTTCCGTGTCACTGAAAGCCTTGGTGCAGGTTCACATTGTGCACCTATGCAACCTGCCCTTAACGTCGCCGGAGGCGCAAAACAACGCATGAACGTGCTCCAACATTTGGGTCATCATGCTGACGAAGTCCTCCGCCTCGCGATCGGCCCTACTGATGGAACACCTGCAGCGATTCTTCCACCGAGCCTCAAAGCTGCCAGAGAAGGCGACGAAGAACTTGCTGACCTGCCGCTGCCCAAGGCTGCTACTCGACTCCTTCGTGCTACCTCCGACCCTGCTGCCAACCCCACCCGCTGTGCTCCTGCCATCTGGCCTCCGTGGTGGCAGAGAAGGCGAGGAAGAACTTGTGCAGAGCCTGGAGAAGGAACGCGCCACGGTGCAGTTGGTGATAGCCAGCGGGACGTCGGTGGCATGGCGAGGCGGCTGCATCAGGACGTTGAGTTGCAGCCGGTACCTCGCCGTTGTTGATGGCCAGCGGGACGTCAGTGGCATGGCGAGGCGGCTGCATCAGGACGTTGAGTTGCAGCCGGTACCTCGCCGTTGTTGATGGCCAGCGGGACGTCGGTGGCATGGCGAGGCGGCTGCATCAGGACGTTGAGTTGCAGCCGGTATCTCGCCGTTGTTGATGGCCAGCGGGACGTCGGTGGCATGGCGAGGCGGCTGCATCAGGACGTTGAGTTGCAGCCGGTACCTCGCCGTTGTTGATGGCCAGCGGACGTCGGTGGCATGGCGAGGCGGCTGCATCAGGACGTTGAGTTGCAGCCGGTACCTCGCCGTTGTTGATGGCCAGCGGGACGTCGGTGGCATGGCGAGGCGGCTGCATCAGGACGTTGAGTTGCAGCCGGTACCTCGCCGTTGTTGATGGCCAGCGGGACGTCTGAGGCATTGCGAGGCGGCTGCATCAGGACGTTGAGTTGCAGCCAGCGCGTCATCTTCGCCGTTGCGTCCAGTAGACCCACACCAACGGGAAGATGAACGTGTGGAGTGGCCGTATGTTGGACACTGCGGGGAAGAACCGGCGGCGAGCCATCATGGCGTGATCTGAGCAACCGTGGCAAAGAACTTCGCCAACGGTGAATTCCAAGCCGGCTGGTTGGAGTGCTGATGGAAATTGCGCAAGTGGCATACCCTGGCGCAATAGCTATTTTAAAGTAATGAAGAAAACGTCGTTGGGCACGCACGTTTAGATGTTTTTATCGAGGACTTTGTCGGCGGCAAACCATGATCGTGTTTAGATTTTATGTGAACGCACTCAGCCCGCCTTGTGCTTCCAGCCACGCTGTAGCCGCAAGCGTGCGCTTGAAGCCGATGAATAAATTTGTGGTCAGATGCCACCTCCAGCTTTTTCTTACGCGAGGTGCACCCTGCGGTGCCGGCAGATATGATGCACAGTGAGACCGGCAGAATGTGGAAACATTACGTAGTTGCCTCTGTTTCCTACTCAGGTCTATCTATAATCATTAAAATCTGACCGGTTGTGGAGAGCAATGTCATTTCCAGTAACCTTAGTACGGGCACGTATACTGATGGGAATAACGGCCGCAACTTCGCATATCGTTGGGATATTCTATTTTGACTGACAGCTGCTAATTATTTCATTTCCTGATACGTTGCTGAGGGTACGGAACCATCCGAAGCGGGGAAAATGTGTTAAACTCGTTTTACTTACAAACTTTCCTTTTAATGCGTCATTTTTTTGGATTTGAAGGTTTGCACACGTTTCCATGCAGAAGGAAAGATGTTCAGCATTTCTTGACGGCGTGCTAAGCTCGAGTTACCGTTCTGATTCTCGTGATTTTACAAACTTACGGTGGCTGACGCCGTGTGAATTCTTCAACTTTGATTCTTCAACATTCCACTTTGATTAGGTTGATTGCGTAAATTATGTTCTCGTCACATTAAGGGAATTGGTTATCGAGAATGCCTGCTTCTTCGAGCTTACAAAGTTCTCGAACGACGGGTGTGACAATTTGCAGGGCTAATGGGAGGCCTAGCTAGCCTCCAAGGTGCAATTGGCATCTTGCAGAGTGACGAAGTAAGAGTTGATAACCCAAGCTTTGCACATCTGCAGCGACAGCTGCTGGCATGGCAGATTGGGGCGTTGTGAGATGTAAATACCGTACCTTGGAATATGACTGAACAACAAAGAGAACGACATACCGGCCGGCAAATTACTCTGAATCCTGCACGGGCACGCACACCCGTAATACCACTACCCAACTATAGTTTGCAAGTGGCCAAAAGTACCAAGATTCCGCGTATCGGTGTTTTCATTGTCAGCTCTTCCCACAATAACTGCGGTGGGGTGAGCGGTTGCTACAACAGGGTGTGGGGGAGGGGGAAAGACGACCGTCGCCTGCCGCCCAAGCAAGAAATTTTCTTCAGACAAACATTAGCTCCGTTTTTTTTTCCTTTTTGACAAAAAAGGTTCAAGAAATGCGTGACTCGGGTAATATACGGCTGCCCTCGCCACGACTGCCCCATCCAAAAGTTTCCCAGGAGACCGCTCGCAGCTGTCGCCCTTTACGCAAAGTTACGGTTGGCGGAATGCAATGATATTTGCAGTCTGTGAACTTGGTTCTGCAATTAGTAAGAAGAACGTGTTTCCAGAGTATCCTTATACAAGCATTTGGTACTATCTTTCTGTAACTAAAGACGACTGGCCATCCAATGTCTAGCGCTGTATCCAGCGAGAAGCTCTGTCGTTATTCTTTGTGCTTTCGCGCTATGTCGGAGATACCAGCTATGCAGCTCACGTGTGAACATTTGCCCGTTCTCTCACAAGGTTGACTCCACACGCAATGCTTAGCTCAACAATTTATTTTTTTAATAAGGAAGAAGTGGAATTTGGTTTTGAAGGAAATTAGAAGAAAAAAGGTTTGGTTTGGTTTGGTTTATGGGGGTTTAACGTCCCAAAGCGACTCAGGCTATGGGGGACGCCGTAGTGGAGGGCTCCGGGTAATTACGACCATCTCGGGTTCGTTAACGTGCACTGACATCGGACAGTACACGGGCCTGCAGAATTTCGCCTCCATCGAAATTCGAACGCCGCGGCCGGGATCGCACTCGCATCTTTCAGGGCAGCAGCCGAGCACTGAGCCATCGCGGCGGCTCGAGAAAGGAGAAGTGAAAAAAAAAAAAAAGAATGGGTCTCAGTGTGAAAACATTGTGCCTCACTCAGTCATCTATCTCACAGTAATCAATTCTATATTTACTACAGCAATTCTCCAACTTTCAGTTACCGATGGAATGAGCGCATAACTTACGTCACAAAAAAGGTCATGCAGAAGCTGCGGTATCTGAGATCTCTGTGACAGCCAATGCAAGAAATAAAACTTACACCACATAAAACTTTCATAAGGCCCACCGTTAGATACGGCTTTATTACATTGTCACGTGGCGGTCACAACGCAGTGGACAACCGACGAGCAGAGTGGAGCAAAATTCAAACTCTTTATTGAACGGGCTTCAAACGGATCGTAGTCCTGTGCAGCGCTGTGCGTGGATCGCAGCGTGAGCAGCACCAGATCGCTCTCAAGATAAAGTGCCTCTTCAATGAGCCCGACGTGTTGGGAGGTCAGTGCACACGTATTACGCATTCACTGCTGCAGGCAAGTAGGTTTGCGGTTTTCCCCTTACTAACTGCGCATAGATAAACGAGCGCTCACTCTCGACCTTTCTCAACACCGCTTGATTGGTGAGAAACTGAAATTATGTGCAGTCGGCAACACTTGCCTCATTAGAGAAGCGTGAAATGATGTCATGAGAAACGGCGAACTTGCTGCGCTTGCTGTTAATTTGCGGTTCCGCAAGCCACGCATAGACACCGAGAAGGACTCGCAGCGATCTAACACTGCGACGTATTTTGCGTAGTTGCGTAATCGGAACTGGAAAAGAATCACAATTATAGTAGACCGAGGAGTGAAAAACAATGGACTCAGAATTGGAATAGAATCATAACAGTAATAGATCGGCTAGTAAAAGAAGGATGCAATCGCATAACCACCGCATCGATCCAGCTGATCGCCACTACAATTTTTTTCCTATGTGGAATCTCATCTTGAAAAGGCGCCCCATTTTAATACTTTTCCTTAGCCTCTAAGTTTCAACCTCATTGGTCCGGATTGGCAGGGTAGCTCTGTTGCATATTACCTACTTTCCTTTATAAGTACAACCGATGAAAACGTCGTTATAAGTTTACGGAAACTTGAGGAAGGCTGTGAAATGAACTCCTATCCATTATTTTTTTCCTCTGCCAAGTTTTTTCTGCCCACGGTCCAAACCTGCCATGACCACTTCGCCTACATGGACGTACTTCCCAATTATTACCGTGCCTCCCTACGTGTTTCGCCGTCATCAGACTATTCAAGCATTACCACAGTCCTTGTGATATTAATTTTTAAGCCCAGTGTTCAACTGTGCCTGCTTATGGGTCCTCACTCATTAACTGCAATTCATTTTTTCTTAGCCGCACATTGTCGTCGCCAAATCGGAGGTTGTCGATAGAGTCGCGACTAACTTTCATACCTAACTCTCTCTGATACAACATTCGCAGTATGCTTCTCATGGACATGCAGTGAATAATAGAGAAAAGATTGTGTCCCCTTGCCTAACATTTTTTTTGTGACCTGTGTTCTGACAGTCCTCCAACGGCGGAATGAGAAAATGTGCGTTACGCCATTTCTTACACCAGGGTTTCGTTTAACTTTTCATTTACAGCAACAACAATAAATGCCTCCGCACGACGAGCTTCAGCTATGCAGACCCCACACACATTGTTGAAGAGAAAATCAGCGTTCTTTCTGTTTGTTTGTTTCTCACACGTAGGCTACTTCGTTAGTCTACGGCTATCTGGCGAATTGTGCTCTCCTCCAGGTATCTCTCCTCCCACTTTGCAACCTCGTTCTCCAGACTGATGATCTTCTCCTCATATTCTCGCAAGGTCTTCCTAAGCATCTCCATGTCTTCTGCTTCCTTTCTCGAATTCCCCTGAGATTTACCGTCAATCTTCAGAGCCGTGAGGTTCTCCACGCCTCTCTCCAGCTGGCTTCGGAAGCGCTTCTCCATCTGAACTCTCCGCTCGCTTGCCATCTGCATGTCAGCCAGATGCTTCTGCAGCTGACCGGCACGTTCCACATAGAACTGCTTCTTGCGGCACTCTTCCTCCAACCTGACCACATTGGCCTGTGCATTGTTCAGGGCATTGTCGAGGATGTCAATGTGATTGCGCTGCTCTTGCAGTATTGCTCGTTGTGCCTGGAGTTCAATCTCCTTGCGTTCCTTATCCGCCGTAAGCTCTCTGTTCTGCGTAAGGAGCTGTGCAATAAGTACGTCTCTTCTGCCGACCTACTCACTGGACTTTGTGCTCATGTTCCATGAACTCTATCTCTGTACAGACTGCACAGATGTTCCGGACACTTTCAAGGATAAGCTGCTCTTGCCGCTCCCGCTTTCTGTGGAGTTTACGTTTGCGTCAAAATACCTCAGTTTCGCGTTCTTTGAGTTCGCGATAACTACATTTACAGGCCTGAACTGCAGAAGAGGGCAGATGAATGGGGATCTGCGGTGGCGAGGCATCTTCCCCAAGGCGGTGGGCAATCGGGGATTCTGTGCGCCGCCTCCGAAAGCACGTTGGCATGTTCTCGTATTTTTTTATCTGTTTGGATTGGAAAGTAAAGTTGATTTTTGGCTTGCATTATATACTCAGTTACAGAGCCATCCTGTGCTAAAACATCATCAGCACGAGCACCCTGGCCACACACTCGCACCGCTCAGAGAAGGGCAAGTCGTCAGAATTCTGGAAGAAACATGGCAACCAAAGGCCAACGTCGTCAGAGAGATCCATCCAAGGCCGTACCAAGTCATCACCGAGGGCGGCAAAGCTCTTCGTCGCAACAGAGAACATCTTCTGCCGACAGCAGAGCCTTTCAAAAGCAACCCGCCAGATAGCCTGTCGGAAGACGGCGACCGCTCCAGCGGGGTTGCGGCACATCAACCAGCCGAAACTACGTCACCTACGGCATCGCCTCGACCAACACCGGCAAGAATATCAGTGCGCGACCGAAGACCTCCGCGGCGGTTGGGATACGCTGACAGCTTCGTCCAAGACGCTTAGCTCGTGTTCCGTGACTGAACTGCTCATGTTTACGGACTGTAATTGACGTCTCGGTTTCCTCAAGAAGAAAGGCAGTATCGTGGACAGCGTAAACATGTGAGCGTTTGCCGTGAGAAAGCGAGCGTGTTAGGTGATACCCACCGGCGCCGCTCTTTCGTTTGTGTGGTACTGCGGCCATAGGACACCGTAAACTCCCACCCGTGCTCGAGCGAGGCCCTCTGCCGCTACCGTTCCCACGGTCAGTCTGCAGCACGAAGCACGCCAATAAACACGGTGTGCTCCGCACCCGGCTACCCGGCCCGTCTTTTTTCCTTTCGACGACATGTCGAAACATGATGAAAGGCTCAAAGCTGTGTTGGAAGCAGCACGAAAAGCAAGGCCTCACTTTGAACGCCACAAAATGAAAAATTGGAGTCAGCGAAATATCCTTTTGGGGCTATGTGATTTATGAGGAGGGCATACACCCTGACCCAGATCTCGTTACCTCCATGCTCAACCAGCCACCACCTGCTGATAAGCAGGGCGCTCAGAGATTACTAGCAGTTAACTACTTCGCAAAATTTTTGCCGTCACCTGCAGAGAGAACGAAGCTGCTTAGAGAATTGATAAAGAAAGAAAGCGTCTTTGAATGGACGGAAAATCATGCGGAAGAATGGCAGATGATTTCCAATAAGATAGCCGAGAAACCTCTGTTAGCCATCTTCGATCCGGAAACAGAAACGAAGATAACATGTGATTCTTCACAGAGTGGCATAGGTTCAGCCCTTCGGCAACACTCTAATGACTCGTGGAAGCCAGTGGCTTATGCTTCACGTGTAATGACCGCAGCTCAATCAAGGTACTCTCAGATTGAGAAGGAGGCTATCTATGGCTGCAGTCTACGGATGCGATAAATTCCACCGCTTCGCATATGGCCGGAAATTCATTCTTGAAACAGATCACCGTCCACTGATTGCAATTTCTAAGAAGCCAATTGGTGAAATGCCGCCGAGGCTGCAGCGTTTTTCCTTGCGTTTGCTGAAACTTCCACTTCCAACTGGAATACGTGCCCGGTAAGGAGCTAGTACTGGCCGATACGCTATCCCGAGATTCTGTGGATAAAGCGGCAAACGACGACGCAAATGATGTCGAAATTCATGCCGCGAGCATCCTGTCAACAGTCGTCAGCCAGACAAGATTACAAAAATTATCTAAAGAGCGGCGCCGCGGCGCGCGGGCTTCCGGTGGGCATCACCTAACACGCTCGCTTTCTCACGGCAAACGCGCACTGTTTACGCTGTCCACGATACAGAGCCCACTTTTTAACTCAATGCACAGTACGCTTCAATTTGAAGGGGAACACGGGACGTCAGGCCCCCAGGTTTGGCGCATGCGCAAAGCGTGAAACAGCCGGCGTCTCAGCTCAAAATGGCAGCCATGCTTGCACGTGTTTCACTTTATGACGGACCGCACTGTGCCTGCACAGTTACGCAGTATACATGCTTTCTCTCGGGGCTAATGGTCGTCTGCGATCATGGAGTAAGGTGCCGAACGTTTATGACTAATTTGTTTTGTCGAATTTCGATGGAGGCGAAATTCTAGAGGCCCGATGTCAGGGCACGTTAAAGAAACCCAGGTGGTCGAAATTTCCGGAGACCTTCACTACGGCGTCCCTCATAGCCTGAGTCGCTTTGGGACGTTAAACACAATGAACCAATTTGTTTTGTGTGTGCGCGCCAATGCGCCTAAGCCACACCAGCGTGCCCTCTGTACTGAGACGCAGCTAATAGGTGGCTGAATGTCTTATACAACGACTACTGATAATGTCAAATTAATCTTTTTTAGGATATCTGGTTTTAGAAAGGGAGCTGAATCTTGAAGAAATTTAGTGTCAGTGATTGATACCTGCATGAAATAGCGCGAACCGTGCGCACAGCAGTAGCTATACTGATTAACGATGAAAGGAAGGTATCGTACATCACATCGATTTGTTCACTGCCGTCGCGTCATTTTTCGAGAATATGTCCTGCTTGTCAGGAAAATCTTCTAGGTCGGAGTTCTTTCCACGTTATACCCAAGCTGCCGTTAGACGAGTAATCTTTCATCGAAAGCGGCAGCGTTTGAAAACTTTAGTTACCCTTGGCTAGTTTTCGTTTCCAACTCTGTGCCTAGTTGTAAAGCTATCGCTGCGCAGGTTGTTTTTCATTTCTGCACGTGCCTCTTGTGTGACTAACTAACCTTCGAAAAGCAGCTGCTATAGCAACTGTTGACAGCGAGGGTACTTTTAGTGCCTGAAATAACAGCGCGGGCGGATTTTGTATTTGCGCGTATAAGGAGAAGAGACACTGTTCAAGCGCCTTTATTTATTTATTTTTTCAAACTAAGTTTTAGCAGAAAGTACAGCAAAAACATACGAGAGGGAACATTAACATGCCATATAGATCAGCCTTGGTGCTTTCCACGCGGACGTCCTGAAACCGAGACGATAACAAGTCGTTTCGCGTCGGTCGGCGGCGAGTTCCCATCGAACGAAAGGGGTTCCTCAACGCTGAGAGGAAGAGTGGGGGGGGGGGGGGGGGGGGGGACGACGATTACGAGGAAAGAAAGCAGCAGCATGCGCGCATTGTATTCGCGTCGGAGCAGCGCTTCCTCTGACCTTGCTTTTCTCGGCGTTGCGCGGGCGATCATCCAGCGAGGAGGCATGGGTTCGTGGAGCGCTCGGTCCATCCGAAGGCGCGAATGCATCCCCAAGGTGAGAGGACCCCTGTGTCCGATACGCAGCGCGCTCTCTGCATACATGTGTGCTCTGACCGTGCAGGTCTCTCAGTCGCTCTGGTGCGGCACCAACGCTTGAAAGCGAAGTTCCGCTGTCAAACATACAGCGCAGGCTGCATACTCATGCGGGACACTATGCTCACCTGGCAAAACCTGCGCGAAATCCCGCCTCCCCAAAGCACGCGTTCTGCGGGGCGAGAGTTTTGAGCGAACGCTCGTCCGATGCTTCGCGACTGCATGCTGCGGCGTGTGTCGACGCGCGTGTAGAGCAACTGCTCGAAAGGAAACTGCTCTGCAATTTGGCTGTCGTCCCTTTCGTCGCCGAGTTCGTTTCGGCTACACGACGCTCGCTCAGCCTGATCGCCCTTTGTCGCGGGCGAAGCCTCAAAGGGCACGTCGCGGTAAACAAGCGTTCGATCGCGACAGCGCGCACGGACACCGATGACGACGGCATCGCGGGTTTCCGTCGCGTGCTGACAGAGGCAGTGGTGCGATCACGGCCTGCTACGTTTTTGTTTTCCCCCCTCGGCGAGGAAGAAGAGCCGTAGCGACCGGGCGGCTGAGTCGCGAGCGAGCAGTCGTGCGTCTGCAGGAAGCGCAAAGTGGCATCGCCGGCGACGGCGATAAAATCGCGCGTCGCGAGACACGCCGGGCGATGGCGGCGGGGCGACGAAGGCTTTTGTGCGGAGGGTGGGTCCGACTTAACAGAACGTGACTGGCGTAGTGAAGTGAGACCTATCGGGGCAGACGATCCACTTGACGAATGTAGGCCGCGCCGACAAGTTCGCGGAAAGCGGCGGCGAGACGCCGTTGCGCGCGCCTCGGGCCTCGGATTCGTTTCTATAGCATTTCTTGCGCTGCGCCCCGAATGTGTTCTCTTCCCCTTTTTGTTTTAATTGTCTTCCGAGAAATGCGCGACCAGTATCCCCCTCCCCACTTTCATAGCAACAACCACCACCACCATGCCCTACGAAGAGCTCAAGTCCGAGTTGTGGATGCAGCTCGCGGTGCTTTTGTGCGCAAGCATGGATGTGACGCTGCTCTATGATGTGATCGGAGCCCGCACAAAAGCTGAGCTGAGCATATCCTGAAACTTCTTCGGCTTTGCACTCGCGTTGTATGTGCTCGCATATTTACTGTACGGCTCGCTGACTATACAAGGGCGACTGCAAGTCGTTTCAGAGCGTTGGGGCAAAGAAAATGCAGGGAATGAGCTCCCTCAAGGTGCTGTCTTATCGGCCTTGCGGTTTTGCACGGTCGCCAGTCTTCCCCACGTGCGGATTGGTAACCGAATAGCGATCGCTGGAACTGGCTGACATATTTCAGCAGATTCATAGGTACTCGCCTATGACTCATAGCTACTAAAATAGCGAAACGGCAGACAGTCATAAAGAACAAGCGTTGATGTGTGTGCCGTTTCTTGCATCCGTGGTGCGGCATTCTTTGTTAAAAAATGCATGAGGGACCAGGGGGAGCGACGCATGCATAGTATTGATGTTTGCACGGCGAAAGTGTGGGTGTCACAGCAGCGCCATCTCATAGCCTGAGTCTCTTTGAGACGTTAAACCCCCGTACACCAAACCAACCAACCAACCGCATGCAGTATTGCTTTGTCGGAAAGCAGTGTCCGCAGGCTTGTGCTTCTTTATTTTAAATTTTTTTTCACACGCGCACCACATCGGTGCTCCATTCCAAAATCGAGTGAACTTACGCCGTTGTCTTGAAAGTTCACGCAGAGCCCCCAACTCCGTAAGTTCGTGTTTGCGTTGCAGAATGATTTAACTGCACGCCACATTGAGCGAGAGTCCCCTGCAATGCACGTCACTGATAGGGAGGGAGGGGCGACTCAAAAGGGTCGTCTTTTGCGTTCCTCTCCTCCCCTCCCTGCGGTAAAAATGAGCACCATAATCGCCATCGCTGTCAGCCTCATTATACGCCCACCGCAACACAAAGGCCCCCTAGCCAACCAGCCCTGTCTTGGGCCACCTTATACCAGAATATTTCCAAATTTGCGGGGATCCGCGCACATTTCGCAACACGAAATTACCGGATTGAAATCGAACAATTTCAATCAGTGAAAACTGTACTATATGAAACCTCTGTACGGAGGTTTTTGCGGGCTAGTTGGTGCATTACTGGAATTGGTTTTAAGCTCAGAAAGACGGCCCATGTGGCCTGCAAGTCCAGAGAACTTGGTTAGAACTTCGTTCCTTCCTGTGCTGTACCTCTTGCGCTTAAAACCAACTCCAGCGAAACCTCTGTTAGGTTAGTCTGGCGCAGTGAAAAATACACAACCCATTACTCCTACAAAAGGCTACCATTTCGATATATGGCCCAGTCTCCGGCCAACATGGCCTTAGTCTAGTTGGCTCACCAGACCATGACATTGTCTGTGGCCAGGGTGTAAACGCAGCAATCACCCCTTTTCATTGGTCACAACGTTATCACATGATCCCGATTTGGTGACTAAAACGACGTTAACGCTGTTAATTTACCAAAGCTGCGTGATCAGTTGTCCCTGTAAAATTCTGGAGGCAGCTCGCGTGCTGCCTATATGCGCCTATGAGCCTAAATTTACTATTTGTACGCTCTGAACTGAAAATAAACATAAATTTGCCAAAATAGACTACATTGTGTACAGCCAATAAAAATTTTGTTTAGCGGCTGTTCAGTAGGCTGAACTTACAGTGAGTTCATGTTGGTGTCTAGTTGATTCAACACGAGCTCAACAAGGCGTCAAATGAAGCTCAAAAGCCATTTTTGTAAGGAACGTTCACGAAAGGTCGTTTAGGCCCCGTTTATACCGACGTTGCTTATATTAACATTTATATTAATATGTTTTATACAGTAACAATTTAATAAAAAAGAAATTAATTAAAATACTAAAAATCGCTTCGACAAATTAAGGAAATGCCTAATTAACGAGTTCTTAAAAGGGGGGGGGGCAGCCGCGCCACTCCCCTTTGTCCGAGCGAGAAACTTTATTCGGGAAAACCATGCTAAACCCCATTTTTTCGACGCTGAGATTCTCATAAATACATTTACCAAATAGGATCGCCTACCCCCTCCTCCTTCTACCGCTGCCCTCCCCCCAAGGGCACCCATAAATCCATGCCTAGATATGCCGCATGTTGTTTTTTATTTTTATCAAAGTGGCCAGTGGTTGAAATGAGACAGCGTCCCATCCTTATCTTTGGAGCTAAAAGCGCCTGCTGAAATGTTGTCTCGCTGTTTCGGGCTTGCGTAACACATTTTCCTGTTAGAGAGGACCGCTTGCATATACCGGCTGTTTCACCTAAGATGTTCTGCCATTTTTAAAAATAAGGTATTTGGGTTAGAAGCGCGTTTTTTTTTTTTTTGGCACAGCATTGTCAGCGGTGTAGCGCATCCTAACACTATAGTAGGTTGGTAACTAATATTTAATTATTAACCTTTTAACTATCGCTAAGTATGTTTATTCATAATTCAATTCCATTTATTTCCCAGAAAATTCTGGCTGGCTACCTGGACTAAAAGCTGTAGGTATACAGCTTGACGAGGCCCAGGCAGCCGTTACAAGGAACAGGGGCAGACTCAGTTCAAAATCGTTACATGAGGCATAGAGCCCACTGTAATTAATATCCATATCAGTTTTCAAATTTTCGGAAATGCAGTTACCCTCGGCGTTGTGGCCCAACAAATACTGCTTGCATCGTGCCAAAATACACGCGCTTTCGAAAAGCTTGCAGGCAAAGCAAGACCTCCAGTGCACGTAACTCGTCGAAATAGCCAAAATTTTTGGGCCATAGCGCCGAGGGTAACTGCATTTTCGAAATTCTAAAAACTGATATGGATATATTACGGTGGGCGACACGCCCCGCAATAAATAGAGAGACTAACAGTAACAGTTAAAAAGTTAACTACTCAATACTAGTTAACCAGCCTACTAGTTGGCACGTCTTTGCTGTATTCTGATGCGCTACACCGCTGAAAATGATATGCCGAAAAAGAGCGTTCCTCTAACTCAGAAATCCTATTTTAAAAAATTGCAGAATATCTTGGTGAAGCACCCGCTATACTGTCCGTCTAATCTTCCCGAATGAGGCTTATCAACCGACCCAGTGCAATAAACATTTTTATGAATATTACCTAGCTGATTGTCAATGCTTGTATATACGCGACAATCCCCTTCCGGAGGCGTTGATTGGTCGTTGATACACACTTGTACTTAGCGGCTGTACACGCAGAAGTTTTGGGGCAGAAACCACTATACCGAGGTCGCTCAGAAAATTTCGCCGCAAAACAAAACTCCTAATAACTACACACAGCTGCGGGCACTTACATGCAATTTTTACGTCCTCAGTGGAAAAAAAATGGCGGTGGTTTAGCTCTGGTTAAACCTGGAGTGACGCGATAGCTACAGCTCGCCGAGTGGAACTCGGTCACGTGACCAACCCCGTGATCAGCCACGGCGCCGGCAGCTGCTCCGCACCACGTGACCAACCACGTGACAGCGTGGCGGCGCAGCCACAGGGTGGCACCACCGCCACGCTGAATGCTCGAAATGCTACCGTAATGTAGCTATCGCTACAGAAAGAAAAAGAAAACAACGATTCCCTCTCGAACCCTGGTTTCTAGAAAACGGCAGCCAAAGCGCCAAGCAGTCCCCGTATATAGTGCAAGGGCAGCGCTGGCGCGTCAGGGTGTGGTCCTCGCCGCCTGTTAAAGGTCGCCACCTCAGGGCTGTTGCTGCCGTGCGGGGTGGCGGCTGAGGTCTGCTCTTCACTCCGCGGCGGGCGAGTAGGTGACCCGGCCCAAGGTCTGTTACTCGGCCTACGAGATCGGTGCAACGGGGGCGGCGCTCTGCTTGCTTGCGTCAGCCGCCACGCTCGGTTTGTCCCCGTGTCCACCCCCCCCCCCCCCTACGCTGTTTGGTTGAGCGTTATATGACACGCTACCCAGCCGTGCTCCCGTTGCGCGAATCGAGGCGATCGCGCTCCGCTGAGTCCGTCTCAAATACGTTTTGTGGGCGGTGGACGTATGCGCGCTCGAACGCCGCGCGTTTGCCTCGCTGGAAACTCGCGGTACAAATATATACTGAGACGAGAACAGCGTACGGAAGCCCTATTGTGTAAATACGGCAGTATATGAGAACACATGCAGTGTTGACAAATAGCCCAACCAAGGCACACTGCTCTTAACAGAGGAGATTGAGCCTATAGCCTTCGCAGTGCGACTCATATGCTCGCACAAGCGGACGGGGCGTGTTTGTACTGCAGGCGGCGCCTAGGGCAGTTTTCAGCCTGCGTGAAAACCGCGGGGACGGCCCTGTGCGTAGCCGAGCGTGTGCATGCCGCTGCCCGTCAGCCGAGACGTGCACGACCGCAGCATGTGCCCGGCTCTCGTTTCTCGGGCGTTCCTGTCTGCAGCTGACACCGGAAGAGCAGGCGGATACAGCGCGCTCGCGGATGATCGGATTACGGTGACAACAGAGCGGTTAGGTTGCCTCGGGCACAGCGTTAGGAAAGGTTGGACGTCCGATATGAGCGGCAAATGCGACTTTTGAGTGCTACAAAATATGGAAAAGCAGAAGACGGTGCATCAAACGAATAGCAGCCGAATGCAGCTGCAAATATAGCGCAATTGCCTTCCAAATGCGTTCTGCCAATGCACGACACTTATCCCAGTGCAGTAAACTCAGTTATGCTGGCACCGGCAGAAACACACAGAGGCTGTCATTTATGCACCACCGAAACGTGACAATTTCAACAAGACCGCGTTAGAGCGAACGTTCGGAGGTGAAATTCGTGCTCGTTGTAACACTATTTCGGGGTCGATAGGGTTGTGACGTCACACGTTGAGCTGTGGAATGAAAATGTTCAAAACTTAAGTTAAATGTGACTATGCGGTCGCAGCATGACTGAAACGTCAATATGACGTACAGCCGCGAGTAAAAAATATTAGCACGCATGACGGAACACCGAAGCGCCGGAATGACAACGCGTGTGGGTGCCTCGACGCCAGCGCCGCCGGGGTGGAGACAACTTCAGCGGCGCCGCCATATTGGATCACACGGGATCAGCGGCGCTAGCGTCTGTAACGGCGCCGTTCATGCTCTCGGCGCGCTTCAAAGTGCTTTAACTTGAACGGCCTTTTTCAGCGAGAGCTACGCTGGGCTACCAGTCGAGCATTTCGCGGTACATGGGAGAGGCAAGTTGTGAATCAATATGGCGGCGTCGCTTAAGTTGTCTCCACCCGGAGCTGCCATCGAGACACTCTAAACGCGTGGCGCTGCGGGTGACGATGAGGCTGACAACGAAAGTGCCGGGCCGTTCTCATTCTACAGTATTAGGGGGGTTCAGCGGACTGTCACGGCCCAGCAAAGTTTATTTTTCTGCCTCGCCCTCTCTCTCTTTTTTAAAGCAGCCTTGTTCCCGCAGGCAACTGGTGAATAATATGATAGTTGTTTTTTTGCCTGTTTGGCAGTTATTTTTGTAAGCAGCCTCACCCGCGCTGCGCTTGGCAACTGCTTGAACAGCTCTGCATCCAGGAGTTGCCATGGCCTCCCAAGGGAGCAGACTTGAATATAATTGAAAATATATGGGGGTTAATGAAAAAGCGACTGGCTAAAAGGCAGCTGCACGAGTCGCCAGATATCCTTTGGGCGGCGGTTCAAGAGGAATGGAGCAGGCTCCAGGCTCTTCCTGACCTTGCAAGCAGCCTGTTTGACTCCTTCCCTGAGCGCCTTCCAAGCGGTGTGAGTGTCGGTGGGGCCTATGCACGCCATTAGTGCAACGACGGGTTTGCTCTCGCATCACGACAGCGAGCTGGCTATCATCCTTACTTCTTTTCCTGAATTGATGGGATAGTGCTCCTGTTAATACTGTTACTACACTTTCCCAACAAAGTTGCTTGTGTGAATTAGTTGCATGGGGAAAATAAAAATCCTTTTGACAAACCATCACGGACATAAAAAACAGTAATAAAAAAGAAGCCATCTTTGCTTATGATAACCGAGCCAAAATAAATGCCGCATGCACAGCCACGTAGGGTCGGCACTTCGACGCTCGGGCGATGGCGCGCTTGATAAAGCTTGATAAAGTCCGGTTCAGCAGCCATGAGGCAACCTACAGTGTAGGAATTTAAAACACAATCTCTCCTTAGCGTACTTTGCAGCACATCCGAGGGCAAAATCGCAAACTTGCAGTTAATAGAACAGAGTTTAATGGTTTCAGGCGCATTGCACAGACGACAGTTAACAGAAGGTACAAAAATTTCCTCTCGCAGTGCAGGCACTGCATAGTCTACGGCACGACAGCTACGCCGTCGTTCGCATCTCCCGTGAAGTCACAGGATGTCATTCGACGCCCCAAGCACACCGCAATACCATTGGTGGCTATGCGGCGTCATTGTTTCCCACTGCACCTCCAACTCCGCCCGACATCAACTTGGCTCACCTCGTCGAAATCCCCCTGAACCTGGGACACGTACAGCAAGGACAGTATCCTAAGCTACTGTCTTGCGAAAGCTGAATGGCTGCCCTACCCAAGCGGCGACAACAGCCTGGACTGCGAGCTGTATAGCCCTCAACAGCAACTCTGACAATCACAAACCAGTCAGTCAGCCGCGAAAGTAAACCACTTCATTTGCTCTGTCAGGCTTTGCCCAAACTTTACCGGAGCATACAGTGCCTTCGGCTGACATAGTAGATTTATCTGACCAACTTGCCAAATATTTGGGCGCGGATAGGCGGCGTGCCTAAGACATGTTGAATGTATACTAGAGGGCGTCAGAATGGTTACCAATGGATCCAAGAACAAAACTGCAATAGTGTGGAAAGGGGCACTCATGAATATCCTGGCCAACCTCAAGCCCCTCTCAGGAAGAGCAGAATGGCCGCTCAGATTCACACTGTTACTTGCTTCGAGTTCATGCAATCAGTAGAGAGCCATATGTTCGTGGTGGAATAGAATGAGACCAGAAATTCGATCAAAAGCGAAGTGCACACACGGGAAGGACTTCGTAGGAACTGAGAACCGCTTCTTGGAGTTTGGTAGAGGTGCGGCGGGATGGCGTCCAGAGTCAACGCTTTCTTACGCTCATCCTGACGTCTCCTGCCAGGACAGAGCGCACGGATTGTGCTGCCAGGGGTCTGAACGGCGACCGCAAATTTGACGACACCTATTCGCATCCCTGCAAGACCAAGATTCGGTGGCTGTAGGGCATCGCTAACATCATGGCCAGCCTGTGGCTCATTAGAATGCTGATAATGAGCGAGGCTAATATAATCCGGGGTGACTTTATGTATATTGGCTCGTACATTTTGTTTGTCACTTCCGAAGAAAAATTCGAAATCCCAACTCCGTCAGGACACTCGCGCACCCTCACTGACCCTTCGTCCTTGAAACCACTTAAGGGGAGAGTGGGCAACGACTCGTCTCCGCGGTTTCCGTCCATCCCGAAATAGTGCCCTACCGAATTCGTATCGCGGCTGCGATAAATGTATCATGACTACCGCAACTATTCCCGCTTGGTCACACTTATGTACACCGATCACATCTCAGCGTCGCTGCGAAAGAGTCACCGTGCATCTTAGCCAACGTCCGCGCCTTCCTCCGCAATGAGGTTGGCGCACCAAAACAGCTTTCATTACGTGCACAATGTCGCGAAGAAGGCACGGCGGCGGCTCAGCTCTTCTGAAGAGCTCCAACAAACTTCTGTGGCTTGGAGTGCTCCTGGCAAAGACCGTAATTGAAATCAGCCGCAAGCTGTCTACGCGTCGTCAGCTACATTGTCACCACCCAACGTATAAGAGGCTGAAGCTGAAAAGAGTGAACTGCGATCCACCCGTGAGTTCCACGTGATCAGGACATGCAGATTTTTTGCGGTAACTGCGAATGCCAATATACTAGGGGTGTGCGATTTGTACTTTTTTGGTCTGAATTGGTTCGAACATGAATTCTGTGGTTGAAAAGCGAATCGCATTGAAAGCGAATAGTATAAAAACCCATTCGAATCCGAATCGGATATGTGTGTGATTATTCGCTGCTTGTGCGAATTATTGTGTAAAACCAAAGTATATGCCAAACAGTGAAACGCTAGCGGCGGCGGTTTTAAGTCATGAGTTAACGCTATAACTGCCGAAAGACGCAACACCGGCCTCCGCTACTGGAAACGCAACAAAAGGTAAGTATATACACACTATGACTTTCACCTCACACGAATAGAAAAAATGCCATTTTCTACTCATTAGGACAGCGAACAAACTTCCCACATCTCACTTGATAAGAAGTACAAGAGTTTGATCCATGTCCTCCCATATCAAGAATGAGGGCAAGGCTTGTTAATCCTATCTGAAACCTCTCGAGTCGCGCAATCTCAAAAGGTCGTATTTTTGAACATTATGTACAAGCGACACCAATGGACCGCGCCGCGGCGCAGTGCCCCCTTTCCCGCTAGAGCAGTGCTCCCTGCGCAGACTGACCCCGGCAGCATCTAAAGCGGCTTCGGAGATGGCCATTCTTGAAGCAGTCGTTGTGGACAAAAAAAAGTAATATGCGGCGTATACCAACTTCGCGCTAAATATTCGAGAACTGTTCAAAAATTGAGCTGCCTATTAGATTTTCTTGTCATCACTTTCAACGCCAAATATTTAATCCGTCCAGCCTATCGAATTGACGGATATTTGCTATCCAAAAGTTTCGAATCTCCCGACAATTCTACTCTATGCTCCAAGCTACATATTCTAGTACACTTTATCCAAGCATATGATCAGCATTCAGATGACAAAGACGAAGGGCGATCTGCCTCGCAGCATGTGCACGAGGCACGAGCGTCCCAGAACACGGAGCCGACCCAGCCACACCAGATGACGGCTCCGCAGCGGACATCGACGGCTACGGTTCTGGCGGCGGCCGCAACGCCTGCCGCAACCTAGGCGCCCACCTCTCAGATGTGTACCTCGTTTTCCGGGCAGCAGCGCGGGGTGGACGAGAGAGCGCCTGTTCACAGCTGCGAAGCAACCACGGCCACAGCCGCCGCCTGCTTTCCTCTTGCAGCCGCAGCCCGGATGTGGACCTCCAGCGGCGCCCCGCCGTCTCCCGTGCCTCCGCACTCTCCGGGTGAGGACGCTAGTGTCCTGGCTGTGCACGGAGGCAGCGAAGGAGACGCGGCCGCTCCAGCCGTGCTGACGTCCACGTCCTGGACACCGGTGACGTCGCGCTACGCCTGTTCCTGGGCCCTTGCCTTTGCTATGGCCAATGACGCCGCCAAGACACCCCTCCCATTGGCGATCGAGCGGCTCACCTACGACGGCTCCCCACCGACTCTAGCGACGCTTTTATTCCCTGTTGAGGGCTCTGGTGACCGTTTCCTGGGCGGAGGATGCGGCTGCCAACGACATGCGATCTCATCGGCAGTGTGGGCACTGGCTTCAGCCTCCGCCGAACTCGTCAGCCTCACCCATCACCGTAGAGACTGCGTCTGGACGGAAAATCAACACCGAGCGCAGTGCTGGCACTGTTGTCTACACTACGACGTCACGGTCGCCGTCCACATCTGCCTTGAAGCAGGCCGTCCAGAGTATCAGTCTTCGCCGCAACTGTGCCGCAACGCCAGTGGAGGTCCTTCTGTGTCGCCGTTCCTCCCGTCACCCGGAACTCCGGCCGACATCGCAGATGACCTCGGCGAGAACCCCTTGGACTCGACACATACAGTAAGGCTTGTGGGGCTGTCCAGCCGAGCTGAGCGGCTCCCCTACGCTAGTGGGGATAACAGCCTGGACGATATCCTGCTGAGCCAACAACAGCAACTCTGAAAACCAGAAGCCTGTTAGCCTGAAAGGATAAATCATTTCGTTTTCTGTGTCGGGCATTTCTCAAGTTGTACCCAGAGTAACCAGTCCTTTCAGATGACATAATAGTGTCACTTCATGAAGTGTCATACCTTTTTGCGTGGAGAGGCGGCGTGTCTACCACCAAAGGCGCCCCTGGTGGCCGGCCTCCACATCGACGTCGACCTCAGCACCCAATCCAACCAAATCGCCGTCCAACATGAGACCGCCCTGCTGCGTGTGGTGCTGGGCGCCTTGATGGGAGCCCATTATCATTATGCTTTGCCGGCCACCACACTGGCCACGGGCACGAGGCTCCTTGTGGCAACCGCCATCACGACGCCAGCGCCGGGGACCACGGAGTAGTTGCCAAAGGCAGCGCAGGTGTCCACTCTCAAGAACACTAAAAATCAAAAACGAAGCCGGCGCAAGTTTTTACATGACAGCAACCATGGGAACATTCGTTTCTGTTTCTGTCTTTTTTATCGAGCTGACTTTGTGTGTGTGGGTGGCACTGGTGATGTCTTCAAACCTCTCCATGGAATGTGCAGTAAAAGGCTTGCCTGGCAAAAAGCTAGAAGCCTCAGGTGTGAAGGACTCATAAGAAATCGTTATAATGCAATCAAACGGTGCCCTGCATCCCAAGGTGACTGTTTTTCGGTAGCAGTATAAAAGAGAAAGTACCGGCATCAAAGAGCATGCAAGGAATGTTGTCCCACATAAGCGGTTAAAATCAAGTAGCCAGTGGACCACAGCATCTGTCGCTGGAGTGTTTGAGTGTATTTCAAATAAAGAGCAGTGTAAAAGCAGTTCCAGTGAGAAAGAATCATATTGCGACTTGTCTCGATGCATTTTCGCACCGTCGCTTTACAAAATACTTGTAGTGACCGTTATTTCGAATAATTTGACAAAAGCTGCGGGTTCACCTTCGTCGCTTTCGACGACGTTGTTTTAAGCAGCGAACTGGTGCACGCCAAATACGCAAATTCATAACAGCGGTGAAATTTCGCATCTCATTTAATATATCTGAATTCATCTGCCGACTTTTGTGACAGGGTGCGGAAGTTAATACTCACTTTTGCTTATAAGGGTTGAACTGTAGGCTAGTCGGTTACCAATTCTAAAATGGTGCTTTGGCTCCGTCTGAGTATTTCTGCTGTTGTGTTGCCAAAACGCAGCTTTATTTAGAATGGCTGCTGACTTCTACTGAGCAGCTTGCAAACTTTTTTTTTTGAAGGACGGGTGTTACAGAAAAACTTCTGTGCAGTAAAGAGAGCCATTACATGTTCATGGGGGTTAACACATCAATTAATCCGCACTAATATCAATTTTTTTGCACTGTTAAGACGAAAAATGTGCATAGTATGTTCACATACATTCCTCCTTGAGGCCAAAATTTTAAGTCCCGGAGAGGCAGCTCACATACTATGATCCGTTAATTGCATTTGCCCCTCTTGACAACGGATTACATGGCAGGCCACATGAGTTGGATGAAGCATTGTGGAAAGGAAAAAAAAAGGTTTCAATAATGGTTTACACTCTCCTTCGTAATGCGCTAAACGTAGCGAGAGCTCGAAAGACCGTTACGATACTCGGTAATACGTTCTTATAGCGCAACGGTTGTGGTAGGTTCGTGCTGTAGAGTTTAGAAGTTGCTTTTTTTTTAATGCTAAGTGAAGTATCCAATACATTTTATTCACTCAGTCCACATTAATTGTCATTATTTTTAATTATATCTAAAGTCTGTTCATCCATGCATTAAAAAACGTGGCTTGTTTCCAAGTAATGTTCAGAGTGACGATGGGCCACCTTTTGGTTTGAATGAATGAACGCTTCTGTATTCTAGCTGTCGTACAAAGTTCGATGCCAGCTGTCCAAATCTGCTCTTGATTCGCATTGCGTTGCCTTCGTGGTCATAGTATACTACAATGTCAGGTGTCCCCCTTTACAATTCATGAAGCCATCAGCCACACCCGCATTCAGAGTAAGCACGTAATGTGGTCCTCCGTGAATCACAATGAGCCCACAAAATGATGATGATTTGATGATGACGATGGATCATGGTGCTTTCGTTTACTCAAGTTCCGGAAAAAAGCCTATTTCCCAAGCATTTCGCCCTATAACAGTCACGCACAAGGGCCAGGAATATCCCCGGTCGATACCCGAAGGCAATTGGGATCATAGTGCCACGAACTCTTGACACACAGCCATACGTTCAAGCAGCGTGCATCCCATTTGATCTTCTTAGGGCAGCGAGTGGAGTTCTTGGGTGTCGGTTGTTCTCGGCTTCAAACTCCCCAAATCTGTTTAGTTGAATCCTTGCTGGCCCCACTAAATGTGCGGATACCTGAAACTGTTCCGCTGCACTCCATCTCCTCAATTCTGACGATTCTCTTCGACGATATTTACCCACGCAATGCCAAATTACAGCCTTTCTCTTTGTTAAATGGTATGTTGAAGGATTACTTGTCTACCTTCTGCACACATGTTGCTACTGCGACTAATGGCTCGGTGTGTGACGAAAAGACAGGTGTAGGTATTTACTCCCAGTCCCTTGACTGGTCTTTTGCTCTCCGTCTTCAAGATTTTACACCTATCTATCTGGCTGAGTTTCTAGCAGTGGTTTTGGCTCTGCGCAAGGTACCCATCTCTTTATCAGCGGTAATAATAGTTACGGACTCGTTATCCTTATGCACTTCCCTGTC
Organism: Amblyomma americanum; assembly: GCF_052857255.1. Lineage (NCBI taxonomy): Eukaryota > Metazoa > Arthropoda > Arachnida > Ixodida > Ixodidae > Amblyomma > Amblyomma americanum. The sequence continues at coordinate 85,163,889 of NC_135497.1, read as the reverse complement.
TGCTGTGCACTGAATTGCAGCTCTTTCGGATACTAAAATTCCTGATCCCTCAACATATGAAATCAATTCGATTTATTTGGGTTCCTGGGCACAGGGGTCTTCTATTAAATGAATCAGCTGATGCTCTAGCGAAGGCAGCCTCGAGTGGACCGATTGTTGACCCCCTTCCAACAACTGCTTACATCACGGCGGCACGATTTCGAATGTACACTGTAATGAAAGAATTTGGCGCATTAGCGCTTACTTGATTGGACGACTTCCAACACCTCCTGTTCCCTTGGAGAAGCACAGCATGGCGATCGCGCAAACTTGAAGTTTCCTTCACGCGACTTCGTCGCCGGGTGCCGCAACTAAATTTTTACCTCTACAGGCCTGGTCTGGCTATCTCCCCATTGTGTCCGTATTGTGCTCAGCCGGAAACAATAGAGCACTTTATTCTCTTTTGTCGTCGCGACTCATCGATCCGGAGGCGACTATTACAGGTCCCAATGCAGAATCTCAATTTGCGTCTGCCTTCTGCGGTTGTTCTCTCCCTTGGCGCTTCTATACTTGGCCATACCAATGGGAATGTTTGCTGTGCCTTTCAAAATTATCTCCTAGAATCAAAACGTCTACCATCATAAGCTTTCGTATTTGGGTAACTACTTTTTGCAATTCCTACTCTCTCTCTCTCTCTCTCAATCTCTCATTTTTTTACTGATTCCCATAGCTAATTTTCAGTTCGTTAGGTCGCCCTAACCTCCTGCAACCTACTATGCTACGGAAACAGAGTTACACAATTTTTGTTAGGTCATCCCATGCTTGCCATATGCAATCTGCAATTTAAAAAGTCACCGCCTGGTTATGGCTAATCCCCCTTGTGGGTATGTGCCATTTTGTGAGGGGAACAACAACAATATCCGGCCTGGATGGGTGCCGCACTGCGCGCAATAGCTTTAGCAGGCAGACCGACTTATCGCCTCATTCTGACTAATCCTTAAGGCGTTGATCCGTTGTAGATGTCAAATCTTTAAAAACAATATGGCATCCTCTGCACATCCACACTTGAGTGCCGTCCCTGAGCTCTTAATTCATTAGCAAAGCCAGAACAGCGCTTTTCAGCTGTGGGATAGTGCGGCAGCCTTTGTAAGGAGAAGGTGCGCAATGGCGGCGAAATCACGTGACCAAAGATAGCAGCACCCGTGCTATCTGTCTGAAAAAGAGCCTGTACGCCACTGACTTCCCTCCTGGTGCTCTTCAAGGGCGCATCGTTTCGGGACTGCACGGAAATCTCGAAAGAGTAAGGTCGCACGTTAACAAAGCCCGCCTGAACTGCATATTCAGATAAAGGAGGCACGAATAACGGGCTCCAAACAAAAAACAGGACAGAAATTAGAGAAGCCACAATTAACAGCCTAATAACTTTGTCCTCTTGCGTTCGCGTTCCATTCGTTGCGCTTCATTTAATATCAAATGCGTCGCCCACCAGACGAAAATTTTACGTTTTGGTGGTATGTACTACGCTACCGAGAAATACTTGTGATAAATCGTGCACACATTTTATCTCGTTGCAGTTTTGGCAACATCACAGCGAAGCAGATTTTAGTGCGAAATCAAAACTAGTCCATTACGAGTAAAGACGGCAGCGTGTGTTAGATCGTGCACTCTCAGATGGGCACAGAAAACTTCAGCGATAGCAAGAGAAATAGGGCCACGTCATCAAGCGCCCGTAGGACGGACACCTTAAGGGCAGCGCCGCCATTTTAGACAACCATATACAAGTCGTTCGGCGGTGTATACCCCCACTTGCTGACCTCAATGTAGCGACTCTTTTCCCGGTTACATTCGGACCAAAATTGTTAGGAACAGTTTGTCGTACAGAGTTCCGGGTGGTGCCATACGATTTATCGTTGCACACAGCTTACATGTGCTAGTCAAGTGGGAGGCTAGCTTGCGACAAGAAATCGAACCGACGACATATGCACCTTCAATTGTATGCCTTCCGAGACTCTCTACCTATTTCCCCAAGGCGCGATTGAGGTGTAAACCGCCATATCAGACAGTTACTTTGCCATTTCCTTTCGTCAAAAACCAATATTTGTATCAAAATTGCGACACAACCGTTCGTTGTACAACGCGGGGGGTGGTGTCATACAATTTCTCGGTGCGTATATCATTCGTCTCTTAGGTTGGACGCTATCTCGTGACAGGTATTCAAACCAGGAGTCCGAGTTTTTCGCTGGGACCTTTATGGATTCATCGTTCGGAGGCGAGTCGTTTCACTTCCCAGTGAACAACCTGCGCCGGGGTCGAACGCTCACGATGACGCACTAATACTTTTGCCATCGCAGCACGTAAGCAGTTTTAAACGGCCTCTGAATTATTTCTATTTATTTTTCCTTTTTAGCTGTTTTCTTTTTGTTGCAGTGGAATTCAACCTGTTTTTAGTACAGTCACTCCTGCCAGAGCCACGAAAAGACAACCATCAGGGTAGGGAGGTTAGGTTAGCGAGCAACGAATAGAAAACAAATTAAATCGATATCTCGATTTGGATATCCATGCAACTTTGTGGCAGGCGCTGTTTTTTGCAAAAATAGCGGCACAATTCGTCTATGCCGCACGTCGCTGCGCATCGCGGATGTCTGTCTGTCGGAATATATGCGGCCGTAACGGAGTGGGCGTTTACCATCCGACCAATTCATCCATTACGCGAAATCTCACGATCTGGGTGATTTATTGAGAGTTTATTTTTTATAAAAGCTTAATAAAATTCAATGTCAGTGGCTCTTAGGTGGCAGTTTGATCTGAAGGCCCCGAACAGTAAGGCTTTGGAGAAGATGTCCGAGACTTTTTTTTTTCATTTGTGTGCTTTTTGAGCTGGTGATCGCAGTAAATTCCTTTGAGCCTGCTCTCTTCGTTACAACAAATGGTTTCTCAATACGCCGAGTAAAAAAAATTTTAAAACAGCAAACCGAAATTCTAAACACGGCTGCGCGGCCGGAGGCTATGCTTCGTCAATCGTGTTTCTGTCACAGGTATTGATGACATCACAATCGTTATGGAAAAATATAACTCGTAGGTTCGTTTAATGGATGAAATGGCGATTCTAAACGATGACTCCGTGCACAAAATATCTTAAATTCCCGCTTACAGGCCTGTACAGCATGCCATACTCCCTATTCTACATGTGATTACTAATGACTCATTCTGATATCGATGCAAAAGTTTGTTTCAGGATGCGAAGGGTGAGCTGAGAACAAAAGAAATCTGGGCGCGTCGATAATCGTTCATATACGCATAGCGCAAAAAGACAAAGGACAGGAGGCCAGCACAACCAGCTGAAAGTTATTCAAAGAAAACGAAAGATATTCTCCTTTTTAGAGGAGCCAGAACACAAATCAAATACAAATTTGACGCGCGCTGAAAAAGCTTGTTTATATTCACACAAAGATCACCAATGCACCCTTAGATCCCTTACTCAATCTTGCGCTAAATGATTTCCAACTTGCTGGGATAGCCATAATGGGTTAAAGCCCAAAAATATGGAATTGGACGTCCTCCACTTCACATCCATTGATCTCAGGGAGTTCTCATATTACTCCTGGCGCAATGGTGCAGCGGTTAAGCGATGAGTCACTGCCCTTCGATGGCAGGTGCTCCCACTACTGAGGCTTGTGCAATCGACGAGCAACTTCTTGCGAACAATCATTAACTGAAATGCAGCCTGCCGAGGTGGGCGGCTTGCTCACAATCCGGTGAGCAGATTTCCAGGTCCACATACACTTTGGCAGGGAACCCACAACCCGGTGGGCAGGTGGGCAGCCTGCCACAAAGCAGACTTGAAACAAACAGTGAGTTCGCTTGTGTTGGGTTTTGTGACACATAGGCAACTAAGGCCATCATGCGCCAAACTCACACAAGCAAAGAAAAAAAACAAACTCACAGTAAGTGCTAGCGCACTAAAAAACGCAAATGCACCTCCAGAATGCTGCGGTCGGGTACTTATTGCGTCTGCTTCCAGCCGCAGCCTTCGGCGACGAATTTATTTTAATTCGTTGGTATTAGAAGGGTCTGTGGAAGCGGAAACAGTGAACGCCGTCACGCGTGACATGTGGCAGGGCGTGAACCTTGTGACGTCACCACAGCCTGCCCAACAGGTCATGTGGCAAACTGCCCACCTGACTGTAAGCAAACTGCCAAGAATGGCAGGTGGTAGCAAAATATCTGGTCGCGAGCGGTTGCCCGGGGAGAGCAATCTGGATCTCGCAAGCGCCACCTGTAGCTGTGTTTGAAACAGCCACCTGTCAGCGCAATGGTGCATAGCTGAACTACTGTACCGCAGCGCCAGGAATGGTATGAGGACTCCCAGCGATATGCTAACGCTTTCAAACTATCCACCGCGGATTGCCGAATAGTGTTGTTAGAGCTGCAGATGCCATAACCGTAGCCTCGTATTCAGTGCCGTATCCAGAGTCAGGGTCTGCGGTGACAGGATGCTTAAAAGTTGTTGCGCGTAAAAAAATAATGCGGGCAACCGAATCCACGCGCCGACATAACTCAGCACCAGCAGTAGATGTAGAAGGTAGTGGGTAATCTTCAAAGATTTCTGTGCTACCGCTACCGGCTATTACGGACTTGCCGCTGCGGCCCGCCCTTCTACGTACCATGCATAGCTGTGGAATACTTGCGGAGAAGCGCCACGAAGAAATACTACACCCAACCCTGAAGCACCGCCAAGAATATAACGCTTGTCCGAACGATGGAGCCCTCCTCAGGCGGCATCTGCAGCCTCACCCGTCGCCCAGAAGACTGTGTCTTGGCGCAAAGTCAAATTTCCGAGTGCAGTGCAGGCACTGCATAGTCTACGGCACGAGAGCTACGCCGTCGTTCACGTCTCCCGTGAAGTCACAGGATGTCACTCTACGCCGCAAGCATGCCGTAATACCTGTTGCGGCTCTGCGGCATCACTGTTTCCCACTGCACCTCCAACTCCGCCCGACATCAACGCTCACCTCGTGGAAAGCCCCCTGGACTTGGGACACGTACAGCAAGTACATTATCCTAAGCTACTGTCTTGCTGAGCTGAATGGCTGCCCTACCCAAACGGCGACGACAGCGTGGACTGCGAGCAGTATAGCCCTCAACAGCAACTCTGACAACCACAAGCCAGTCAGTCAGTCGGGAAAGAAAATCACTTCGTTTTGCTCCATCAGGCTTTGCTCAAACATTACTGGAGCATGCAGTGCCTTCGGCTGACGTAGTAGTCTCACCTGCCCAACTTGCCAAATATTTGGGCGCGGATAGGCGGCGTGCCTAAGACATGTTGAACGTATACTAGAGGGCATCAGAATGGTTTCCAAGGGATCCGAGAACAAATGCCAATAGTGTGGAAAGGGGCACTCATGGAAATCCTGGCCAACCTCAAGCCCCTCTCAGGAAGAGCAGAATGGCCGCTCAGATTCACACTGTTACTTGCTTCGAGTTCACGCAATCAGTAGAGAGCCATATGTTCGTGGTGGAATAGAATGAGACCAGAAATTCGATCAAAAGCGAAGTGCACACACGGGAAGGACTTCGTAGGAACTGAGAACCGCTTCTTGGAGTTAGGTAAAGGTGCGGCGGGATGACGTCCAGAGTCAACGCTTTCTTACGCTCATCCTGACATCTCCTGCCAGGAGAGAGCGCACGGATTGTGCTGCCAGGGGTCTGAACGGCGACCGCAAATTTGACACCTATATTTACCCGCCGCGGTGGCTCAGTGGTTAGGGCGCTCGGCTACTGATCCGGAGTTCCCGGGTTCGAACCCGACCGCGGCGGCTGCGTTTTTATGGAGGAAAAACGCTATGGCGCCCATTTGCTGTGCGATGTCAGTGCACGTTAAAGATCCACAGGTGGTCGAAATTATTCCGGAGCCCTCCACTACGGCATCTATTTCTTCGTTTCTTCTTTCACTCCCTCCTTTATCCCTTCCCTTATGGTGCGGTTCAAGTGTCCAACGATATATGAGACAGATACTGCGCCATTTCCTTTCCCCCCAAAACCAATTCAATTCAATTCAATTCGCATCCCTGCAAGACCAAGATTCGGTGGCTGTAGGGCATCGCTAACATCTTCGCCAGCCTGCGGCTCTTTAGAATGTTGATAATGACAGAGGCTAATAGTAGCCGGGGTGCCTTTATGTAAATTGGCTCGTACATTCTGTTTGTCACTTCTGTAGAAAACTTCGAAATCCCAACTCCGTCAGGACACTCGCGCACCCTCACTGACCCTTCGTCCTTGAAACCACTTAAGGGGAGAGTGGGCAACGACTCGTCTCCGTGGTCTCCGTCCATCCCTAAATAGTGCCCTACCGAATTCGTATCGCGGCTGCGATAAATATATCATGACTAGCGCAACTGTTCCCGGTTGGTCACACTTATGTACACCGATCACATCTCAGCGTCGCCGCGAAAGAGTCACCGTGCATCTTAGCCAACGTCCGCGCCTTCCTCCGCAATGAGGTTGGCGCACCAAGACAGCTTTCATTACATGAACAATGTCGCGAAGAAGGCACGGCGGCGGCTCAGCTCTTCTGAAGAGCTCCAACAAACTTCTGTGACTCGGAGTGCTCCTGGCAGGGACCGTAATGGAAGTCAGCCCCAAGCTGTCTACGCGTCGTCAGCTACATTGTCACCACCCAACGTATAAGAGGCTGAAGCTGAAAAGAGTGAACTGCGATCCACCCGTGAGTTCCACGTGATCAGGACATGCAGATTTTTTGCAGTAACTGCGAATGCCAATATACTAGGGGTGTGCGATTTGTACTTTTTTGGCCTGAATTGCTTCGAACATGAATTCTGTGGTTGAAAAGCGAATCGCATTGAAAGCGAATAGTATAAAGACCCACTCGAATCCGAATCGGATATGTGTGTGATTATTCGCTTCTTGTGCGAATAATTGTGTAAAACCAAAGTATATGCCAAAAATCGAAACGCTAGCTGCGGCGGTTTTAAGTCATGAGTTAACGCTATAACTGCCGAAAGACGCAACACCAGCCTCCGCTACAGGAAATGCAACAAAAGGTAGGTATATACACACTATGACCTTCACCTCACACGAATAGAAAAAATGCCATTTTATACTCATTAGGACAGCGAACAAACTTAGCATATCTCACTTGATAAGAAGTACAAGAGTTTGATCCATGTCCTCCCATATCAAGAATGAGGGCAAGGCTTATTAATCCTATCTGAATTATCTCGAGTCGCGCAATCTCAAAAGGTCGTATTTGTGAACATTATGTACAAGCGACAGTAATGGACCGCGGCGCGGCGCTGTGCCCCCTTTCCCGCTAGAGCACTGCTTCCTGCGCAGACTGACCCCGGCAGCATCTAAAGCGTCTTCGAAGATGGCTATTTTTGAAGCAGTCGTTGTGGACAAAAAAAGTAATATGCGGCGTATACTAACTTCGCGCTTAATATTCGAGAACGGTTCGAAAAATTGAGCTGCCTATTAGATTTCCTTGTAATCACTTTCAACGTCAACAATTTAATCCGTTCAGCCTATCGAATTGACGGATATTTGTTATCCAAAAATTTTGGATCTCCCAACAATTCTACTCTATGCTCCAAGCTACATATTCTAGTACACTTTATCCAAGCATATAATCAGCATTCAGATGAAAAAGACGAAGGGCGATCTGCCTCGCAGCATGTGCACGAGGCACGAGCATCCCAGAACACGGAGCCGACCCAGCCACACCAGATGACGGCTCCGCAGCGGACATCGACGGCTACGGTTCTGGCGGCGGCCGCAATGCCTGCCGCAACCTAGGCGCCCACCTCTCAGATGTGTACCTCGTTTGCCGGGAAGCAGCGCGGGGTGGACGAGAGAGCGCCTGTTCACAGCTGCGAAGCAAACATGGCCACAGTCGCCGCCATCTTTCCTCCTCTTGCGGCCGCAGCCCGGGTGTGGACCTCCTGCGGTGCCCCGCCGTCTCCCGTGCCTCCGCCATCCCCGGGTGAGGACGCTGGTGTCCAGGCGGTGCACGGAGGCAGCGAAGGAGACGCGGCCGCTCCAGCCGTGCTGACGCCCCCGTCCTGGACGCCGGTGACGTCGCGCTACGCCTGTTCCTGGGCCACTGCCTTTGCTATGGCCAATGACGTCGCCAAGACGCCCCTCCCGGTGGCGATCGAGCGGCTCACCTACGACGGCTCCCCGCCGACTCCAGCGACGCTTTTATTCCCTGCTGAGGGCTCTGGTGACCGTTTGCTGGGCGGAGGATGCGGAGAGGACGCGACTGCCAACAACATGCGATCTCATCGGCAGTGTGGGCTCTGGCTTCAGCCTCCGGCGAAGTCGTCAGCCTCACCCATCGCCGTAGCGACTGCGTCTGGACGGAAAATCAACACCGAGCGCAGTGCTGGCACTGTTGTCTACACTACGACGTCACGGTCGCCGCCCACATCTGCCGTGAAGCAGGCCGTCCAGAGTATCAGTCTTCGCCGCAACTGTGCCGCAACGCCAGTGGAGGTCCTTCTTTGTCGCCGTTCCCCCCGTCACCCCGAACTCCAACCGACATCGCAGATGACCTCGGCGAGAGCCCCCTGGACTCGACACATACAGTAAGGCTTGTGGGGCTGTCCAGCCGAGCTGAGCGGCTCCCCTACGCTAGCGGGGACAACAGCCTGGACGATATCCTGCTGAGCCCAGAACAGCAACTCTGAAAACAAGAAGCCTGTTAGCCTTAAAGAATAAATAATTTCGTTTTCTGTGTCAGGCATTTCTCAAGTTGTACCCAGAGTAACCAATCCTTTCAGATGACATAATATTGCCACTTCATGAAGTGTCATACCTTTTTGCGTGGAGAGGCGGCGTGTCTACCACCCAAGGCGCCCCTGGTGGCCGGCCTCCACATCGACGTCGACCTCACCACCCCTTCAAACCTAATCGCCGTCTAACCTGAGATCGCCCTGCTGCGTGTGGTGCTGGGCGCCTTGATGGGAGCCCATTATCATTATGCTGTGCCGGCCATCACACTGGCCGCGGGCACGAGGCTCCTTGTGGCAACGGAGTGGTTGCCAAAGGCAGCGCAGGTGTCCGCTCTCAAGAACACTAAAAACCAAAAATGAAGCCGGCGCAAGTTGTTACATGACATCAACCATGGGAACATTCATTTCTGTTTCTGTTTTTTTTTTTATCGAGCTGACTTTGTGTGTGTGGGTGGCACTAGAGAGGTCTTCAAAGCTCTCCAAGGAATGTGCAGTAAAAGGCTTGCCTGGCAAACGGCTAGAAGCCTCAGGTGTGAAGGACTTATAAGAAATCGTTATAATGCAATCAAACGGTGCTCTGTATCCCAAGGTGACTACTGTTTTTCGGTGGCAGTATAAAAGAGAAAGCACCGGCATCAAAGAGCATGCAAGGAATGTTGTCCCACATAAGCGGTTAAAATCAAGTAGCCAGTGGACCACAGCATCTGTCGCTGGAGTGTTTGAGTGTATTTCAAATAAAGAGCAGTGTAAAAGCAGTTCCAGTGAGAAAGAATCATATTGCGACTTGTCTCGATGCATTTTCGCACCGTCGCTTTACAAAATACTTGTAGTGACCGTTATTTCGAATAATTTGACAAAAGCTGCGGGTTCACCTTCGTCGCTTTCGACGACGTTGTTTTAAGCAGCGAACTGGTGCACGCCAAATACGCAAATTCATAACAGCGGTGAAATTTCGCATCTCATTTAATATATCTGAATTCATCTGCCGACTTTTGTGACAGGGTGCGGAAGTTAATACTCACTTTTGCTTATAAGGGTTGAACTGTAGGCTAGTCGGTTACCAATTCTAAAATGGTGCTTTGGCTCCGTCTGAGTATTTCTGCTGTTGTGTTGCCAAAACGCAGCTTTATTTAGAATGGCTGCTGACTTCTACTGAGCAGCTTGCAAACTTTTTTTTTTTGAAGGACGGGCGTTACAGAAAAACTTCTGTCCAGTAAAGAGAGCCATAACATGTTCATGGGGGTTAACACATCAATTAATATGCACTAATATCAATTTTTGTGCAGTGTTAAACGAAAAATGTCCATAGTATGTTCACACACATTCCTCCTTGAGGCCAAAATTTTAAGTCCCGGAGAGGAAGCTCCCATACTATGATCCGTTAATTGCATTTGCTCCTCTTGACTACAGATTACATGGCAGGCGACATGAGTAGGATGAAGCATTGTGGAAAGGAAAAAAAAAAAGATTTCAATAATGGTTTACACTCTCCTTCATAATGCGCTAAACGTAGCGAGAGCCCGAAATACCGTTACGATACTCGGTAATACGTTCTTATTGCGCAACGTTTGTGGTAGGTTCGATCTGTAGAGTTTAGAAGTTGTTTTTTAATGCTAAGTGAAGTATCCAATACACTTTATTCACTCAGTTCCCATTAATTATCATTAATTTTTAATTATATCTAAAGTCTGTTCATCCATGCATTAAAAAAACGTGGCTTATTTCCAAGTAATGTTCAGAGTGACGATGGGCCACCTTTTGATCTGAATGAATGAACGCTTCGGTATTCTAGCGGTCGTACAAAGTTCGATGCCAGCTGTCCAAATCTGCTCTAGATTCGCATTGCGTTGCCTTCGTGGTCATAGTGTACTACAATGTCAGGTGTCCCCCTTTACAATTCATGAAGCCATTAGGCCCGCCCGCATTCAGAGTAAGCATGTAATGAATTCCTCCACGAATCACAATGAGCCCACAAAATGATGATGATTTGATGATGACGATGGATCATGGTGCTTTCGTTTACTCAAGTTCCGGAAAAAAAGCCTATTTCCCAAGCATTTCGCCCTATAAAGGTCACGCACAAGACCAGGAATATCCCCGGTCGATACCCGAAGGCAATTGGGATCATAGTGCCACGAACTCTTGACACACAGCCATACGTTCGAGCAGCATGCATCCCATTTGATCTTCCTAGGGCAGCGAGTGGAGTTCATGGGTGTCGGTTGGTTTCGGCTTCAAATTCCCCAAATCTGTTTCGTTGAATCCTTGCTGGGCCCACTAAATGTGCGGATACCTGAAATTGTTCCGGTGCGGTCCATCCCCTCAACTGTGACCATCAGCTTCGACGATATTTACCCACGTAATGCCAAACTACTGCCTTTCTGTATGTTAAATGGTATGTTGTAGGATTACTTGTCTACCTTCTGCACACATGTTGCTACTGCGACTGATGGCTCGGTGTGTGACGAAAAGGCAGGTGTAGGCATTTACTCCCAGTCCCTTGACTGGTCTTTTTCTCTCCGTCTTCAAGATTTTACACCTATCTATCTGGCTGAGTTTCTAGAAGTGGTTCTGGCTCTGCGCAAGGTACCCATCTCTTTATCAGCGGTAATAATTGTTACGGACTCGTTATCCTTATGCACTTCCTGGTCTGCTGTGCACTGAATTGCAGCTCTTTCGGATACTAAAATTCCTGATCCCTCAACATATCAAATCAATTCGAATTATTTTGGTTCCTGGGCACAGGGGTCTTCTATTAAATGAATCAGCTGATGCTCTAGCGAAGGCAGCCTCGAGTGGAGCGATTGTTGACCCCCTTCCAACAACTGCTTACATCACGGCGGCACGATTTCGAATGTACACTGTAATGAAAGAATTTGGCGCATCATCGCTTCCTTCATTGGACGACTTCCAACACCTTCTGTTCCCTCGGAGAAGCGCAGCATGGCAATCGCGCAAACTTTAAGTTTCCTTCACGCGACTTCGTTGCCGGGTGCCGCAACTAAATTTTTACGTCTCAGGCCTGGTCTGGCGATCTCCCCATTGTGTCCGTATTGTGCTGAGCCGGAAACAATAGAGCACTTTCTTCCCTTTTGTCGTCGCTACCCATCGATCCGGAGGCGACTACTAGAGGTCCCAATGCAGAATCTCAATTTGCGTCTCTCTTCTGCGGTTGTTCTGTCCCTTGGCGCTTCTATACCGGGCCATACCAATGGGAATGTTTGCTGTGCCGTTCGAAATTATCTCCTAACGTCTCAAAACGTCTACCATCATAAGCTTTCGTACTGCAACACCATCATAAGCTTTCGTATTTGGGTAACTACTTTTTGCAATTCCTACTCTCTCTCTCTCTCTCTCTCTCTCTCTCTCTCTCTCTCTCTCAATCTCTCATTTTTTTACTGATTCCCTTAGCTAATTATCAGTTTGTTAGGTCGCCCTAACCTCCTGCAACCTCCTCTGCTACGGAAACAGAGTTACACAATTTTTGTTAGGTCATCCCATGCTTGCCATATTCAATCTGCAATTTAAATAGTCACCGCCTGGTTATGGCTAACCCCCTTGTGGGTATGTGCCATTTTGTGAGGGGAATAACAACAATTATCCGGCCTGGATGGGTGCCGCACTGCGCGTAATAGCTTTAGCAGGCAGACCGACTTATCGCCTCATTCTGAGTAATCCTTAAGGCGTTGATCCGTTGTAGATGTCAAATCTTTAAAAACAATATGGCATCCTCTGCGCATCCACACTTGAGTGCCGTCCCTCAGCTCTTAATTCATTAGCAAAGCCAGCACAGCGCTTTTCAGCCGTGGGATAGTGCGGCAGCGTTTGTAAGGAGAAGGTGCGCATTGGCGGCGAAATCGCGTGACCACAGATAGCAGCACCCATGCTATCTCTCTGAAAAAGAGCCTGTACGCCACTGACTTCTCTCCTGGTGCTCTTCAAGGGCGCATCGTTTCGGGACTGCACGGAAATCTCGAAAGGGTAAGGTCGCACGTTAACAAAGCCCGCCTGAACTGCATATTCAGATAAAAGGAGGCACGAAAAACGGGCTCCAAACAAAAAAAGGACAGAAATGAGAGAAGCGACAATTAACAGTCTAATAACTTTGTCCTCTTGCGTTCGCGTTCCATTCGTTTCGCTTCATTTAATATCAAATGCGTCGCCCGCCAGACGAAAATTTTACGTTTTGGTGGTATGTACTACGCTACCGAGAAATACTTGTGACAAATCGTGCACACATTTTATCTCGTTGCAGTTTTGGCAACATCACAGCGAAGCAGATTTTAGTGCGAAATCAAAACTAGTCCATTAGGAGGAAAGACGGCAGCGTGTGTTAGATCGTGCACTCTCAGATGGGTACAGAAAACTTCAGCGATAGCAAGAGAAATAGGGCCACGTAATCAAGCGCCCGTAGGACGGACACCTTAAGGGCAGCGCCGCCATTTTAGACAACCATATACAAGTCGTTCGGCGGTGCATACCCCCACTTGCTGACCTCAATGTAGCGACTCTTTTCGCGGCTACCTTCGGACCAAAATTGTCAGGAACAGTTTGTCGTACAGTGTTCTGGATGGCGCCATACGATTTCTCGTTGCATATAGCTTACATGTGCTAGTCAAGTTGGAGGCTAGCTTGCGACAAGGAATCGAACCGACGACATATGCACCTTCAATTGTATGCCTTACGAGACTCTCTACCTATTTCAACAAGGCGCGATTGAGGTGTACACCGACATATCAGACAGTTACTTTGCCATTTCCTTTCGTCAAAAACCAATATTTGTATCAAAACTGTGACACAACCGTTCGTCGTACAACGCTGGGGGTGGCGTCATACAATTTCTCGGTGCGTATATCATTCGTCTCTTAGGTTGGACGCTATCTCGTGACAGGTATTCGAACCAGGAGTCCGAGTTTTTCGCTCGGACCTTTATGGACTCATCGTTCGGAGGCGAGTCGTTTCACTTCCCAGTGAACAACCTGCGCCGGGGTCGAACGCTCACGATGACGCTCTAATACTTTTGCCATCGCAGCACGTAAGCAGTTTTAAATGGCCTCTGAATAATTTCTATTTATTTTTCCTTTTTTGCTGTTTCCTTTTTTGTTGCAGTGGAACTGAACCTGGTTTTAGTACAGTCACTCCTACCAGAGCCACGAAAAGACAACCAGCAGGGTAGGGAGATTATAGGTTAGCGAGCAACGAATAGAAAACAAATGAAATCGATATCTCGATTTGGATATCCATGCAACTTTGTGGCAGGCACTGTTTTTGGCAAAAATAGCGGCACAATTCGTCTATGCCGCACGTCGCTGCGCTTCGCGGATGTCTGTCTGTCGGAATATATGCGGCCGTAACGGAGTGGGCGTTTACCATCCGACCAATTCGTCCATGACGCGAAATCTCACGATCTGGGTGATTTATTGAGAGTTTATTTTTTTATAAAAGCTTAATAAAATGCAATGTCAGTGGCTCTTATTTGGCACTTTGATCTGAAGGTCCCGAACAGTAAGGCTTTGGAGAAGATGTCCGAGACTTTTTTTTTCCTTTTTGTGCTTTTTGAGCTGGTGATCGCAGTAAATTCCTTTGAGCCTGCTCTCTTCGTTACAACAAATGGTTTCTCAATACACCGAGTAAAAAAATTTTAAAACAGCAAACCGAAACCCTAAACACTGCTGCGCGGCCGGAGGCTATGCTTCGTCAATCGTGTTTCTGTCACAGGTATTGATGACATCACAATCGTTATAGAAAAATATAACTCGAAGGTTCGTTTAATGGATGAAATGGCGATTCTAAACGATGACTCCGTGCACAAAATATCTTAAATTCCCGCTTACAGGCCTGTACAGCATGCCATACTCCCCATTCTACATGTGATTACTAATGACTCATTCTGATATCGATACAAAAGTTTGTTTCAGGATGCGGAGGGTGAGCTGAGAACAACAGAAAACTGGGCGCGTCGATAATCGTTCATATACGCAAGCGCAAAAAGACAAAGGTCAGGAGGCCAGCACAACAAGCTCAAAGTTATTTAGAAAAAACGAAAGATATTCTCCTTTTTAGAGGAGCCAGAACACAAATCAAATACAAATTAGACGCGCGCTGAAAAAGCTTGTTTATATTCACACAAAGACAACAATGCACCCTTAGATCCCTTACTTAATCTTGCGCTAAATGATTTCCAACTTGCTGGGATAGCGATAGTGGGTTAAAGAACAAAAATATGGAATTGGACGTCCTCCACTTCACATCCATTTATCCCAGGGAGTTCTCATATTACTCCTGGCGCAATGGTGCAGCGGTTAAGCGATGAGTCACTGCCCTTTGATGGCAGGTGCTCCCACTGCTGAGGCTTGTACAATCGACAAGCAACCTCTTGCGAACAATCATTAACTGAAATGCCACCTGCTAAGGTGGGCAGCTTGCTCACAATCCGGTGGGCAGATTTCCAGGTCTACATACACCTTGGCAGGGAACCCACAACCCGGTGGGCAGGTGGGCAGCCTGCCGCAAAGCAGACTTGAAACAAACAGTGAGTTCGCTTGTGTTGGGTTTTGTGACACATAGGAAACTAGGGCCATCATGTGCCAAACTCACACAAGCAAGGAAAACACAAAGTCACTGTAAGTGCTAGCGCACTAAAAAACGCAAATGCACCTCCAGAATGCTGTGGTCGGGTACTTATTGCGTCTGCTTCCAGCCGCAGCCTTCGGCGACGAATTTATTTTAATGCGTTGGCATTCGAAGGGTCTGTGGAAGCGGAAACAGTGAACGCCGTCACGCGTGACATCTGGTAAGGCGTGAACCTTGTGACGTCACCACAGCCTGCCGAACAGGTCAGGTGGCAACCTGCCCACCTGACTGTAAGCAAACTGCCAAGAATGGCAGGAGGAAACAAAATATCTGGTCGCGAGCGGTTGCCCGGGGAGAGCAATCTGGATCTCGCAAGCGCCACCTGTAGCTGTGATTGAAACAGCCACCTGTCAGCGCAATGGTGCATAGATGAACGACTGTACCGCAGCGCCAGGAATGGTATGAGGACTCCCAGCGATATGCTAACCCTTTCAAACTATCCACCGCGGATTGCCGAATAGTTTTGTTCAAGCTGCAGATGCCATAACCGTAGCCTCGTATTCAGTACCGTATCCAGAGTCAGGGTCTGCGGTGACAGGATGCTTAAAAGTTGTTGCGCGTAAAAAAATAATGCGGGCAACCGAATCCACGCGCCGACATAACTCAGCACCAGCAGTAGATTTAGAAGGTAGTGGGTAATCTTCAAAGATTTCTGTACTACCGCTACCGGCTATTACGGACTTGCCGCTGCGGCCCGCCCTTATACGTACCATGCAGAGCTGTGGAATACTTGCGGAGAAGCGCCACGAAGAAATACTACACCCAACCCTGTAGCACCGCCAAGAACATAACGCTTGTCCGAACGATGGAGCCCTCCTCAGGCGGCATCTGCAGCCTCACCCGTCGCCCAGAAGACTGTGTCTTGGCGCAAAGTCAAATTTCCGAGTGCAGTGCAGGCACTGCATAGTCTACGGCACGAGAGCTACGCCTTCGTTCACGTCTCCCGTGAAGTCACAGGATGTCACTCTACGCCGCAAGCATACCGTAATACCTGTTGCGGCTCTGCGGCATTACTGTTTCCCACTGCACCTTCAACTCCGCCAGACATCAACGCTCACCTCGTGGAAAGCCTCCTGGACCTGGGACACGTACAACAAGTACAGTATCCTAAGCTACTGTCTTGCTGAGCTGAAAGGCTGCCCTACCCAAGCGGCGACGACAGCCTGGACTGCGAACTGTATAGCCCTCAACAGCAACTCTGACAACCACAAGCCAGTCAGTCAGTCGGGAAAGGAAAACACTTCGTTTTGATCTATCAGGCTTTGCTCAAACATTACTGGAGCATGCAGTGCCTTCGGCTGACGTAGTAGTCTCACCTGCCCAACTCGCCAAATATTTGGGCGCGGATAGGCGGCGTACCTAAGACATGTTGAACGTATACTAGAGGGCATCAGAATGGTTTCCAAGGGATCAAAGAACAAATGCCAATAGTGTGGAAAGGGGCACTCATGGAAATCCTGGCCAACCTCAAGCCCCTCTCAGGAAGAGCAGAATGGCCGCTCAGATTCACACTGTTACTTGCTTCGAGTTCATGCAATCAGTAGAGAGCCATATGTTCGTGGTGGCATAGAATGAGACCAGAAATTCGATCATAAGCGAAGTGCACACACGGGAAGGACTTCGTAGGAACTGAGAACCGCCTCTTGGAGTTACGTAAAGGTGCGGCGGGATGGCGTCCAGAGTCAACGCTTTCTTACGCTCATCCTGACGTCTCCTTCCAGGATAGAGCGCACGGACTGTGCTGCCAGTGGTCTGAACGGCTAACGCAAATTTGACTACACCTATTCGCATCCCTGCAAGACCAAGATTCGGTGGCTGTAGGGCATCGCTAACATCTTCGCCAGCCTGTGGCTCATTAGAATGTTGATAATGACAGAAGCTAATAGTATCCGGGGTGCCTTTATGTGAACTGGCATGTACATTTTGTGTGTCACTTCCAAAGAAAAATTCGAAATCCGAACTCCGTCAGGACACTCGCGCACCCTCACTGACCCTTCGTCCTTGAAACCACTTAAGGCGACAGTGGAACGGACTCGTCTTCATGGTCTCCGTCCGAAAGAGTGCCCTACCGAATTCTTGGAGCGGCTGCGATGAATGTAACATGACTAGCGCAACTGTTCCTGGCTGGTCACAAGTACACGGATCACATCTCAGCGTCGCCGCGAAAGAGTCACCGTACATCTTAACCAACGTCCGCGCCTTCCTCCGCAATGAGGTTGGCGCACCAAGACAGCTTTCATTACATGCACAATGTCGCGAAGAAGGCACGGCGGCGGCTCAGCTCTTCTGAAGAGCTCCAAGAAACTTCTATGCCTCGGAGTGCTCCTGGCAGGGACCGTAATGCAAATCAGCCGCAAGCTCTCTACGTGTCGTCAGCTACATTGTCATCACCCAACGTACAAGAGGCTGAAGCTGAAAAAAGTGGACTGCGATCCACCCCTGAGTTCCACGCGATCATGACATTCAGATTTTTTGCAGTAACCGGGAATGCCTCTATACTAGGGGTGTGCGATTTGTATTTTTTTGGTCTGAATTGGTTCGAACATGAATTCTGTGGTTGAAAACCGAATCGCATTGAAAGCGAATAGTAAAAAAACCCATTCGAATCCGAATCGGATATGTGTGTGATTATTCGCTGCTTGTGCGAATAATTGTGTAAAACCAAAGTATATGCCAAACAGTGAAACGCTAGCGGCGGCGGTTTTAAGTTATGAGTTAACGCTATAACTGCCGAAAGACGCAACACCGGCCTCCGCTACAGGAAACGCAACAAAAGGTAAGTATATACACACTATGACCTTCACCTCACACGAATAGAAAAAATGCCATTTTCTACTCATTAGGACAGCGAACAAACTTCCCATATCTCACTTGATAAGAAGTACAAGAGTTTGATCCATGTCCTCCCATATCAAGAATGAGGGCAAGGCTTGTTAATCCTATCTGAAATCTCTCGAGTCGCGCAATCTCAGAAGGTCATATTTGTGATCATTATGTACAAGCGACACCAATGGACCGCGTCGCGGCGCAGTGCCCCTTTCCCGCTAGAGCACTGCTCCCTGCGCAGACTGACACCGGCAGCATCTAAAGCGGCTTCGGAGATGGCCATTCTTGAAGCAGTCGTTGTGGACAAAAAAAAAAGTAATATGCGGCGTATACCAACTTCGCGCTAAATATTCGAGAACGGTTCAAAAATTGAGCTGCCTATTAGATTTCCTTGTAATCACTTTCAACGCCAAATATTTAATCCGTCCAGCCTATCGATTTGACGGATATTTGCTATCCAAAAATTTCGAATCTCCCGACAATTCTACTCTATGCTCCAAGCTACATATTCTAGTACACTTTATCCAAGCATGTAATCAGCATTCAGATGAAAAAGACGAAGGGCGATCTGCCTCACAGGATGTGCACGAGGCACGAGCATCCCAGAACACGGAGCCGACCCAGCCACACCAGATGACGGCTCCGCAGCGGACCTCGACGGCTACGGTTCTGGCGGCGGCCGCAATGCCTGCCGCAACCTAGGCGCCCACCTCTCACCTGTGTACCTCGTTTGCCGGGCAGCAGCGCGGGGTGGACGAGAGAGCGCCTGTTCACAGCTGCGAAGCTACCATGGCCACAATCGCCGCCATCTTTCCTCTTGCGGCCACAGCCCGGATGTGGACCTCCAGCGGCGCCCCGCCATCTCCCGGGCCTCCGCCATCTCCGGGTGAGGACGCTGGTGTCCTGGCTGTGCACGGAGGCAGCGAAGGAGACGCGCCCACTCCAGCCGTGCTGACGCCCACGTCCTGGACACCGGTGACGTCGTGCTACGCCTGTTCCTGGACCACTGCCTTTGCTATGGCCAATGACTCCGCCAAGACACCCCTCCCGGTGGCGATCGAGCGGCTCACCTACGACGGCTCTCCGCTGACTCCAGCGACGCTTTTATTCCATGCTGAGGGCTCTGGAGACAGTTTCCTGGGCGGAGGATGCGGAGAGGATGCGGCTGCCAACGACATGCGATCTCATCTGCAGTGTGGGCACAGGCTTCAGCCTCCGGCGAACTCGTCAGCCTCACCCATCGCCGTAGAGGCTACGTCTGGATGGAAAATCAACACCGAGCGCAGTGCAGGCACTGTTGTCTACACTACGACGTCACGGTCGCCGTCCACATCTGCCTTGAAGCAGGCCGTCCAGAGTATCGGTCTTCGCCGCAACTCTGCCGCAACGCCAGGGGAGGTCCTTCTGTGTCGCCGTTCCTCCCGTCACCCGGAACTCCGGCCGACATCGCAGATGACCTCGGCGAGAACCCCCTGGACTCGACACATACAGTAAGGCTTGTGGGGCTGTCCAGCCGAGCTGAGCGGCTCCCCTACGCTAGCGGGGATAACAGCCTGGACGATATCCTGCTGAGCCAACAACAGCAACTCTGAAAACCAGAAGCCTGTTAGCCTGAAAGGATAAATCATTTCGTTTTCTGTGTCGGGCATTTCTCAAGTTGAACCCAGAGTAACCAGTCCTTTCAGATGACATAATAGTGTCACTTCATGAAGTGTCATACCTTTTTGCGTGGAGAGGCGGCGTGTCTACCACCAAAGGCGCCCCTGGTGGCCGGCCTCCACATCGACGTCGACCTCAGCACCCAATCCAACCAAATCGCCGTCCAACATGAGACCGCCCTGCTGCGTGTATTGCTGGGCGCCTTGATGGGAGCCCATTATCATTATGCTTTGCCGGCCACCACACTGGCCACGGGCACGAGGCTCCTTGTGGCAACCGCCATCACGACGCCAGCGCCGGGGACCACGGAGTAGTTGCCAAAGGCAGCGCAGGTGTCCACTCTCAAGAACACTAAAAATCAAAAACGAAGCCGGCGCAAGTTTTTACATGACAGCAACCATGGGAACATTCATTTCTGTTTCTGTTTTTTTTGTCGAGCTGACTTTGTGTGTGTGGGTGGCACTGGTGATGTCTTCAAACCTCTCCATGGAATGTGCAGTAAAAGGCTTGCCTGGCAAAAAGCTAGAAGCCCCAGGTGTGAAGGACTCATAAGAAATCGTTATAATGCAATCAAACGGTGCCCTGCATCCCAAGGTGACTGTTTTTCGGTGGCAGTATAAAAGAGAAAGTACCGGCATCAAAAAGCATGCAAGGAATGTTGGATGTCTAAAGACGACTCCCACAGAAGCGGTTAAAATCAAGTAGCCAGTGGACCACAGCATCTGTCGCTGGAGTGTTTGAGTCTATTTCAAATAAAGAGCAGTGTAAAAGCAGTTCCAGTGAGAAAGAATCATATTGCGTCTTGTCTCGATGCATTTTCGCACCGTCGCTTTACAAAATTCTTGTAGTGACCATTATTTCGAATAATTTGACAAAAGCTGCGGGTTCACCTTCGTCGCTTTCGACGACGTTGTTTTGAGCAGCGAACTGGTGCACGCCAAATACGCAAATTCATAACAGCGGTGAAATTTCGCATCTCATTTAATATATCTCAATTCTGCTGACGACTTTTGTGACAGGGTGCGGAAGTTATTACTCACTTTTGCTTATAAGGGTTGAACTGTAGGCTAGTCGGTTACCAATTCTAAAATGGTGTTTTGGCTCCGTCTAAGTATTTCTGCTGTTGTGTTGCCAAAATGCAGCATTATTTAGAATGGCTGCTGACTTCTACTGAGCAGCTTGCAAACTTTTTTTTTTTTGAAGGACGGGTGTTACAGAAAAACTTCTGTGCAGTAAAGAGAGCCATTACATGTTCATGGGGGTTAACACATCAATTAATCCGCACTAATATCAATTTTTTTGCACTGTTAAGACGAAAAATGTCCATAGTATGTTCACATACATTCCTCCTTGAGGCCAAAATTTTAAGTCCCGGAGAGGAAGCTCACATACTATGATCCGTTAATTGCATTTGCCCCTCTTGACAACGGATTACATGGCAGGCCACATGAGTTGGATGAAGCATTGTGGAAAGGAAAAAAAAAGATTTCAATAATGGTTTACACTCTCCTTCATAATGCGCTAAACGTGGCGAGAGCTCGAAAGACCGTTACGATACTCAGTTATTCGTTCTTATAGCGCAACGGTTGTGGTAGGTTCGTGCTGTAGAGTTTAGAAGTTGCTTTTTTTTAATGCTAAGTGAAGTATCCAATACATTTTATTCACTCAGTTCACATTAATTGTTATTAATTTTTATTTATATCTAAAGTCTGTTCATCCATGCATTAAAAAAACGTGGCTTGTTTCCAAGTAATGTTCAGAGTGACGATGGGCCACCTTTTGGTTTGAATGAATGAACGCTTCTGTAGTCTTGTTGTCGTACAAAGTTCGATGCCAGCTGTCCAAATCTGCTCTTGATTCGCATTGCGTTGCCTTCGTGGTCATAGTATACTACAATGTCAGGTGTCCCCCTTTACAATTCATGAAGCCATCAGCCACACCCGCATTCAGAGTAAGCACGTAATGTGGTCCTCCGCGAATCACAATGAGCCCACAAAATGATGATGATTTGGTGATGACGATGGATCATGGTGCTTTCGTTTACTCAAGTTCCGGAAAAAAGCCTATTTCCCAAGCATTTCACCCTATAACAGTCACGCACAAGGACCAGGAATATCCCCGGTCGATACCCGAAGGCAATTGGGATCATAGTGCCACGAACTCTTGACACATAGCCATACGTTCGAGCAGCATGCATCCCATTTGATCTTCCTAGGGCAGCGAGTGGAGTTCTTGTGTGTCGGTTTGTCTCGGCTTGAAACTCCCCAAATCTGTTTCGTTGAATCCTTGCTGGGCCCACTAAAAGTGCGGATACCTGAAATTGTTCCGGTGCGGTCCATCCCCTCATCTGTGACCATCATCTTCGACGATATTTACCCACGTAATGC
The DNA here is from genome assembly GCF_052857255.1 of Amblyomma americanum. Classification (NCBI taxonomy): domain Eukaryota; kingdom Metazoa; phylum Arthropoda; class Arachnida; order Ixodida; family Ixodidae; genus Amblyomma; species Amblyomma americanum. Next base: position 85,141,655 of record NC_135497.1, on the reverse strand, counting down.
CAAACTACTGCCTTTCTGTATGTTAAATGGTATGTTGCAGGATTACTTGTCTACCTTCTGCACACATGTTGCTACTGCGACTGATGGCTCGGTGTGTGACGAAAAGGCAGGTGTAGGCATTTACTCCCAGTCCCTTGACTGGTCTTTTTTTCTCCGTCTTCAAGATTTTACACCTATCTATCTGGCTGAGTTTCTAGCAGTGGTTTTGGCTCTGCGCAAGGTACCCATCTCTTTATCAGCGGTAATAATAGTTACGGACTCGTTATCCTTATGCACTTCCCTGTCTGCTGTGCACTGAATTGCAGCTCTTTCGGATACTAAAATTCCTGATCCCTCAACATATGAAATCAATTCGATTTATTTGGGTTCCTGGGCACAGGGGTCTTCTATTAAATGAATCAGCTGATCCTCTAGCGAAGGCAGCCTCGAGTGGACCGATTGTTGACCCCCTTCCAACAACTGCTTACATCACGGCGGCACGATTTCGAATGTACACTGTGATGAAATAATTTGGCGCATCAGCGGTTACTTCATTGGACGACTTCACACATCTTCTGTTCCCTTGGAGAAGCACAGCATGGCGATCGCACGAACTTTAAGTTTCCTTCACGCGACTTCGTTGCCAGGTGTCACAACTAAATTTTTACCTCTACAGGCCTGGTTTGGCTATCTCCCCATTGTGTCCGTATTGTGCTCAGCCGGAAACAATAGAGCACTTTATTCTCTTTTGTCGTCGCGACTCATCGATCCGGAGGCGACTATTACAGGTCCCAATGCAGAATCTCAATTTGCGTCTGCCTTCTGCGGTAATTCTCTCCCTTGGCGCTTCTATACTTGGCCATACCAATGGGAATGTTTGCTGTGCCTTTCAAAATTATCTCCTAGAATCAAAACGTCTACCATCATAAGCTTTCGTATTTGGGTAACTACTTTTTGCAATTCCTACTCTCTCTCTCTCTCAATCTCTCATTTTTTTTTACTGATTCCCTTAGCTAATTTTCAGTTCGTTAGGTCACACTAACCTCCTGCAACCTCCTCTGCTACGGAAACAGTTACACAATTTTTGTTAGGTCATCCCATGCTTGCCATATTCAATCTGCAATTTAAATAGTCACCGCCTGGTTATGGCTAATCCCCCTTGTGGGTATGTGCCATTTTGTGAGGGGAATAACAACAATTACCGGCCTGGATGGGTGCCGCACTGCGCGTAATAGCTTTAGCAGACAGACCGACTTATCGCCTCATTCTGAGTAATCCTTAAGGCGTTGATCCGTTGTATATGTCAAATCTTTAAAAACAATATGGCATCCTCTGCGCATCCACACTTGAGTGCCGGCCCTGGGCTCTTAAGTCATTAGCAAAGCCAGAACATCGCTTTCAAGCCGTGACATAGTGCGGCAGCCTTTGTAAGGAGAAGGTGCGCAATGGCGGCGAAATCGCGTGACCACAGATAGCAGCACCCATGCTATCTCTCTGAAAAAGAGCCTGTACGCCAGTGACTTCCCTCCTGGTGCTCTTCATGGGCGCATCCTTACGGGACTGCACGGAAATCTCGATAGAGTAAGGTCACACGTTAACAAAGCCCGCCTGAACTGCATATTCGGATAAAGGAGGCACGAATAACGGGCTCCAAACAAAAAAAAAGGACAGAAATGAGAGAAGCCACAATTAACAGCCTAATAACTTTGTCCTCTTGCGTTCGCGTTCCATTCGTTGCGCTTCATTTAATATCAAATGCGTCGCCCACCAGACGAAAATTTTACGCTTTGGTGGTATGTACTAAGCTACCGAGAAATACTTGTGATAAATCGTGCACACATTTTATCTCGTTGCAGTTTTGGCAACATCACAGCGAAGCAGATTTTAGTGCGAAATCAAAACTAGTCCATTACGAGGAAAGACGGCAGCGTGTTTTAGATCTTGCACTGTCAGATGGGCACAGAAAACTTCAGCGATAGCAAGAGAAATAGGGCCACGTCATCAAGCGCCAGTAGGACGGACACCTTAAGGGCAGCGCCGCCATTTTAGACAACCATATACAAGTCGTTCGGCGGTGCATAGCCCCACTTGCTGACCTCAATGTAGCGACTCTTTTCCCGGTTACATTCGGACAAAAATTGTTAGGAACAGTTTGTCGTACAGAGTTCCGGGTGGTGCCATACGATTTATCGTTGCATATAGCTTACATGTGCTAGTCAAGTTGGAGGCTAGCTTGCGACAAGGAATCGAACCGACGACATATGCACCTTCAATTGTATGCCTTCCGACACTCTCTACCTATTTCCCCAAGGCGCGAATGAGGTGTACACCGACATATCAGACAGTTTACTTTGCCATATCCTTTCGTCAAAAACCAATATTTGTATCAAAACTGTGACACAACCGTTCGTCGTACAACGCGGGGGGTGGTGTCATACAATTTCTCGGTGCGTATATCATTCGTCTCTTAGGTTGGACGCTATCTCGTGACAGGTATTCGAACCAGGAGCCCGAGTTTTTCGCTGGGACCTTTATGGATTCATCGTTCGGAGGCGAGTCGTTTCACTTCCCAGTGAACAACCTGCGACGGGGTCGAACGCTCACGATGACGCTCTAATACTTTTGCCATCGCAGCACGTAAGCAGTTTTAAACGGCCTCTGAATTATTTCTATTTATTTTTCCTTTTTAGCTGTTTTCTTTTTTGTTGCAGTGGAATTCAACCTGTTTTTAGTACAGTCACTCCTGCCAGAGCCACGAAAAGACAACCATCAGGGTAGGGAGATTAGGTTAGCGAGCAACGAATAGAAAACAAATGAAATCGATATCTCGATTTGGATATCCATGCAACTTTGTGGCAGGCGCTGTTTTTGGCAAAAGTAGCGGCACAATTCGTCTATGCCGCACGTCGCTGCGCATCGCGGATGTCTGTCTGTCGGAATATATGCGGCCGTTGCGGAGTGGGCGTTTGCCATCCGACCAATTCATCCATGACGCGAAATCTCACGATCTGGGTGATTTATTGAGAGTTTATTTTTTTATAAAAGCTTAATAAAATGCAATGTCAGTGGCTCTTAGGTGGCAGTTTGATCTGAAGGCCCCGAACAGTAAGGCTTTGGAGAAGATGTCCGAGACTTTTTTTTCATTTGTGTGCTTTTTGAGCTGGTGATCGCAGTAAATTCCTTTGAGCCTGCTCTCTTCGTTACAACAAATGGTTTCTCAATACACCGAGTAAAAAAAATTTTAAAACAGCAAACCGAAATTCTAAACACGGCTGCGCGGCCGGAGGCTATGCTTCGTCAATCGTGTTTCTGTCACAGGTATTGATGACATCACAATCGTTATGGAAAAATATAACTCGTAGGTTCGTTTAATGGATGAAATGGCGATTCTAAACGATGACTCCGTGCACAAAATATCTTAAATTCCCGCTTACAGGCCTGTACAGCACGCCATATTCCCCATTCTACATGTGATTACTAATGACTCATTCTGATATCGATGCAAAAGTTTGTTTCAGGATGCGGAGGGTGAGCTGAGAACAACAGAAAACTGGGCGCGTCGATATCGTTCATATACGCATAGCGCAAAAAGACAAAGGACAGGAGGCCAGCACAACCAGCTGAAAGTTATTCAAAGAAAACGAAAGATATTCTCCTTTTTAGAGGAGCCAGAACACAAATCAAATACAAATTTGACGCGCGCTGAAAAAGCTTGTTTATATTCACACAAAGATCACCAATGCACCCTTAGATCCCTTACTCAATCTTGCGCTAAATGATTTCAAACTTGCTGGGATAGCCATAATGGGTTAAAGCCCAAAGATATGGAATTGGACGTCCTCCACTTTACATCCATTGATCTCAGGGAGTTCTCATATTACTCCTGGCGCAATGGTGCAGCGGTTAAGCGATGAGTCACTGCACTTCGATGGCAGGTGCTCCCACTGCTGAGGCTTGTGCAATCGACGAGCAACTTCTTGCGAACAATCATTAACTGAAATGCCGCCTGCCGAGGTGGGCGGCTTGCTCACAATCTGGTGGGCAGATTTCCAGGTCCAAATACACTTTGGCAGGGAACCCACAACCCGGTGGGCAGGTGGGCAGCCTGCCACAAAGCAGACTTGAAACAAACAGTGAGTTCGCTTGTGTTGGGTTTTGTGACACATAGGCAACTAAGGCCATCATGCGCCAAACTCACACAAGCAAAGAAAAAAACAAACTCACAGTAAGTGCTAGCGCACTAAAAAACGCAAATGCACCTCCAGAATGCTGCGGTCGGGTACTTATTGCGTCTGCTTCCAGCCGCAGCCTTCGGCGACGAATTTATTTTAATTCGTTGGCATTAGAAGGGTCTGTGGAAGCGGAAACAGTGAACGCCGTCACGCGTGACATGTGGCAGGGCGTGAACCTTGTGACGTCACCACAGCCTGCCCAACAGGTCATGTGGCAAACTCCCACCTGACTGTAAGCAAACTGCCAAGAATGGCAGGTGGAAGCAAAATATCTGGTCGCGAGCGGTTGCCCGGGGAGAGCAATCTGGATCTCGCAAGCGCCACCTGTAGCTGTGTTTGAAACAGCCACCTGTCAGCGCAATGGTGTATAGCTGAACTACTGTACCGCAGCGCCAGGAATGGCATGAGGACTCCCAGCGATATGCTAACGCTTTCAAACTATCCACCGCGGATTGCCGAATAGTTTTGTTCAAGCTGCAGATGCCATAACCGTAGCCTCGTATTCAGTACCGTATCCAGAGTCAGGGTCTGCGGTGACAGGATGCTTAAAAGTTGTTGCGCGTAAAAAAATAATGCGGGCAACCGAATCCACGCGCCGACATAACTCAGCACCAGCAGTAGATGTAGAAGGTAGTTGGTAATCTTCAAAGATTTCTGTACTACCGCTACCGGCTATTACGGACTTGCCGCTGCGGCCCACCCTTCTACGTACCATGCAGAGCTGTGGAATACTTGCGGAGAAGCGCCACGAAGAAATACTACACCCAACTCTGAAGCACCGCCAAGAACATAACGCTTGTCCGAACGATGGAGCCCTCCTCAGGCGGCATCTGCAGCCTCACCCGCCGCCCAGAAGACTGTGTCTTGACGCAAAGTCAAATTTCCGAGCGCAGTGCAGGCACAGTATAGTCTACGGCACGACAGCTACGCCGTCGTTCACGTCTACCGTGGAGTCAAAGGATGTCACTCTACGCCGCAAGCATACCGTAATACCTGTGGCGGCTCTGCGGCATCACTGTTTCCCACTGCACCTCCAACTCTGCCCGACATCAAGGCTCACCTCGTGCAACGCCCCCTAGACTTGGGACACGTACAGCAAGTACAGTATCCTAAGCTACTGTCTTGCTGAGCTGAATGGCTGCCCTACCCAAGCGGCGACAACAGCCTGGACTGCGAGCTGTATAGCCCTCAACAGCAACTCTGACAACCACAAGCCAATCAGTGAGTCGGGAAAGGAAATCACTTCGTTTTGCTCCGTCAGGCTTTGCACAAACATTACCGGAGCATGCAGTGCCTTCGGCTGACGTAGTAGTCTCACCTGCACAACTTGCCAAATATTTGGATGCGGATAGGCGGCGTGCCTAAGACATGTTGAACATATACTAGAGAGCATCAGAATGGTTTCCAAGGGATCCGAGAACAAATGCCAATAGTGTGGAAAGGGGCACTCATGGAAATCCTGGCCAACCTCAAGCCCCTCTCAGGAACAGCAGTATGGCCGCTCAGATTCACACTGTTCCTTGCTTCGAGTTCACGCAATCATTAGAGAGCCATATGTTCGTGGTGGCATAGAATGAGACCAAAAATTCGATCAAAAGCGCAGTGCACACACGGGAAGGACTTCGTAGGAACTGAGAACCACTTCTTGGAGTTAGGTAAAGGTGCGGCGGGATGGCGTCCAGAGTCAACGCTTTCTTACGCCCATCGTGACGTCTCCTGCCAGCACAGAGCGCACGGATTGTGCTGCCAGGGGTCTGAACGGCGACCGCAAATTTGACGACACCTATTCGCATCCCTGCAAGACCAAGATTCGGTGGCTGTAGGGCATCGCTAACATCTTCGCCAGCCTGTGGCTCATTAGAATGTTGATAATGAGCGAGGCTAATAAAATCCGGGGTGCGTTTATGTAAATTTGCTCGTACATTTTGTTTGTCACTTCCGAAGGAAAATTCGAAATCCCAACTCCGTCAGGACACTCGCGCACCCTCACTGACCCTTCGTCCTTGAAACCACTTAAGGCGACAGTGGACAACGACTCGTCTGCATGGTCTCCGTCCGAAAGAGTGCCCTACCGAATTCTTGGAGCGGCTGCGATGAATGTAACATGACTAGCGCAACTGTTCCCGGTTGGTCACAAGTACACGGATCACATCTCAGCGTCGCCGCGAAAGAGTCACCGTACATCTTAGCCAACGTCCGCGCCTTCCTCCGCAATGAGGTTGGCGCACCAAGACAGCTTTCATTACATGCACAATGTCGCGAAGAAGGCACGGCGGCGGCTTAGCTCTTCTGAAGAGCTCCAAGAAACATCTGTGGCTCGGAGTGCTCCTGGCAGGGACCGTAATGCAAATCAGCCGCAAGCTGTCTACGCGTCGTCAGCTACATTGTCACCACCCAACGTATAAGAGGCTGAAGCTGAAAAAAGTGGACTGCGATCCACCCGTGAATTCCACGTGTTCACGACATGCAGATTTTTTGCAGTAACTGCGAATGCCTATATACTAGGTGTTTGCGATTTGTACTTTTTTGTCTGAATTGCTTCGAACATGAATTCTGTGGTTGAAAACCGAATCGCATTGAAAGCGAATAGTATAAAAACCCATTCGAATCCGAATCGTATATGTGTGTGATTATTCGCTGCTTATGCGAATAACTGTGTAAAACTAAAGTATATTGCTACGCTACTAACTACTCTAGTGGCGCCATACAGCGGCTAAACTGCATTTCCTGGCAGTTGGCAAGCCTTGAGCCATCTCGGGTCTAGATGCTTCGTCTTCTTCATTTCTCGTGCTACCTGTTGCCTTGCGCGTTCCAACGTCTTGCGCGTCTAATTAAAGCAAGTAAACCAGCCCTGCTTACGCCAACCGTTTCTCAGTGACAATATTCCAAACAGCGAAATGCTAGCGGCGGCGGGTTTAAGTCATAGGTTAACGCTATAACTGCCGAAAGACGCAACACCGGCCTCCGCTACAGGAAACGCAACAAAAGGTAAGTATATACACACTATGACCTTCACCTCACACGAATAGAAAAAATGCCATTTTCTACTCATGAGGACAGCGAACAAACTTCCCATATCTCACTTGATAAGAAGTACAAGAGTTTGATCCATGTTCTCCCATATCAAGAATGAGGGCAAGGCTTGTTAATCCTATCTGAAATCTCTCGAGTCGCGCAATCTCAAAAGGTCTTAATTGTGAACTTTATGTACAAGCGACACCAATGGAGCGCGTCGCGCCGCAGTGCCCCCTTTCCCGCTAGAGCACTGCTCCCGGCGCAGTCTGATCCCGGCATGCATCTAAAGCAGCTTCGGAGTGGGCCATTTTTGAAGCAGTCGTGATGGGCAAAAAAGTAATATGCGACGTATACCAACTTCGCGCTAGATATTCGAGAACTGTTCGAAAAATTGTGCTGCGTATTAGATTTCCTTGTAATCATTTTCAACGCCAACTGTTTAATCCGTTCATCCTATCGAATTGACGGTTATTTGCTATCCAAAAATTTCGAATCTCCCGACAATTCTACTCTATGCTCCAAGTTACATATTCTAGTACACTTTATCCAAGCATAAAATCAGCATTCAGATGAAAAAGACGAAGGGCGATCTGCCTCACAGGATGTGCACGAGGCACGAGCATCCCAGAACACGGAGCCGACCCAGCCACACCAGATGACGGCTCCGCAGCGGACATCGACGGCTACGGTTCTGGCGGCGGCCGCAACGCCTGCCGCAACCTAGGCGCCCACCTCTCACCTGTGTACCTCGTTTGCCGGGCAGCAGCGCGGGGTGGACGAGAGAGCGCCTGTTCACAGCTGCGAAGCAAACATGGCCACAGTCGCCGCCATCTTTCCTCTTGCGGCCACAGTCCGGATGTGGACCTCCAGCGGCGCCCCGCCGTCTCCCGGGCCTCCGCCATCTCCGGGTGAGGACGCTGGTGTCCTGGCTGTGCACGGAGGCAGCGAAGGAGACGCGGCCGCTCCAGTCGTGCTGTCGCCCCCGTCCTGGACGCCGGTGACGTCGCGCTATGCCTGTTCCTGGGCCACTGCCTTTGCTATGGCCAATGACGCCGCTAAGACGCCCCTCCCGGCGGCGATCGAGCGGCTCACCTACGACGGCTCCCCGCCGACTCCAGCGACGCCTTTATTCTCTGCTGAGGGCTCTGGTGACCGTTTGCTGGGCGGAGGATGCGGAGAGGACGCGGCTGCCAACAACATGCGATTTCATCGGCAGTGTGGGCACTGGCTTCAGCTTCCGGCGAAGTCGTCAGCCTCACCCATCGCCGTAGCGACTGCGTCTGGACGGAAAATCAACACCGAGCACGTTGCAGGCACTGTTGTCTACACTACGACGTCACGGTCGCCGTCCACATCTGCCGTGAAGCAGGCCGTCCAGAGTATCAGTCTTCGCCGCAACTGTACCGCAACGCCAGTGGAGGTCCTTCTGTGTCGCCGTTCCCCCCGTCACCCCGAACTCCGACCGACATCGCAGATGACCTCGGCGAGAGCCCCCTGGACTCGACACATATAGTAAGGCTTGTGGGGCTGTCCAGCCGGGCTGAGCGGCTCCCCTACGCTAGCGGGGATAACAGCCTGGACGATATCCTGCTGAGCCCACAACAGCAACTCTGAAAACCAGAAGCCTGTTAGCCTGAAATGATAAATCATTTCGTTTTCTGTGTCAGGCATTTCTCAAGTTGTCCCCAGAGTAACCAGTCCTTTCAGATGACATAATAGTGTCACTTCATGAAGTGTCATACCTTTTTGCTTGGAGAGGCGGCGTGTCTACCACCCAAGGCGCCCTGGTGGCCGGCCTCCACATCGACGTCAACCTCAACACACATTCACACCTAATCGCCGTCCAACTTGAGATCGCCCTACTGCGTGTGGTTCTGGGCGCCTTGATGGGAGCCCATTATCATTATGCTGTGCCGGCCATCACACTGGCCACGGGCACAAGGCTCCTTGTGGCAACCTGCATCATGACGCCAGCGCCGGGGACCACGGAGTAGTTGCCCAAGGCAGCGCAGGTGTCCACTCTCAGAACACTAAAAACCAAAAACGAAGCCGGCGCAAGTTTTTACATGACATCAACCATGGGAACATTCATTTCTGTTTCTGTTTTTTTATCGAGCTGACTCTGTGTGTGTGGGTGGCACTGGAGAGGTCTTCAAAGCTCTCCAAGGAATGTGCAGTAAAAGGCTTGCCTGGCAAACAGCTAGAAGCCTCAGGTGTGAAGGACTCATAAGAATTCGTTAAAATGCAATAAAACTGTGCTCTGTATCCCAAGGTGACTACTGTTTTTCGGTGGCAGTATAAAAGAGAAAGCACCGGCTTCAAAAAGCATGCAAGGAATGTTGGATGTCTAAAGACGACTCCCACATAAGCGGTTAAAATCAAGTAGCCAGTGGACCACAGCATCTGTCGCTGGAGTGTTTGAGTCTATTTCAAATAAAGAGCAGTGTAAAAGCAGTTCCATTGAGAATCATATTGCGACTTGTCTCGATGCATTTTCGCACCGTCGCTTTACAAAATACTTGTAGTGACCGTTATTTCGAATAATTTGACAAAAGCTGCGGGTTCACCTTCGTCGCTTTCGACCACGTTGTTTTAAGCAGCGAACTGGTGCACGCCAAATACGCAAATTCATAACAGCGGTGAAATTTCGCATCTAATTTAATATATTTGAATTCATCTGCCGACTTTTGTGACAGGGTGCGGAAGTTAATACTCACTTTTGTTTATAAGGGTTGAACTGTAGGCTAGTCGGTTACCAATTCTAAAATGGTGCTTTGGCTCCGTCTGAGTATTTCTGCTGTTTGTGTTGCAAAACGCAGCTTTATTTAGAATGGCTGCTGACTTCTACTGAGCAGCTTGCACACTTTTTATTTTGAAGGACGGGTGTTACAGAAAAACTTCTGTGCAGTAAAGAGAGCCATTACATGTTCTTGGGCGTTAACTCATCAATTAATCCGCACTAATATCATTTTTTTGCATTGTTAAGACGAAAAATGTCCATAGTATGTTCACATACATTCCTTCTTGAGGCCAAAATTTCAAGTCCCGGAGAGGAAGCTCACATACTATGACCCGTTAATTGCATTTGCCCTGCTTGACAACGGATTACATGGCAGGCCACATGAGTTGGATGAAGCATTGTGGAAAGGAAAAAAAAAGTCCCCCCCCCCAATAATGGTTTACACTCTCCTGCGTAATGCGCTAAACGTAGCGAGAGCTCGAAAGACCGTTACGATACTCGGTAATACGTTCTTATAGCGCAACGATTGTGGTAGGTACGATCTGTGGAGTATAGAAGTTGTTTTTTTTTAATGCTAAGTGAAGTATCCAATACATTTTATTCACTCAGTTCACATTAATTATCATTATTTTTAATTATATCTAAAGTCTCTTAATCCATGCATTAAAAAAACGTGGCTTATTATCGAGTAATTTTGAGAGTGACGATGGGCCATCGTTTGGTCTGAATGAATGAACGCTTCTGTATTCTAGCTGTCGTACAAAGTTCGATGCCAGCTGTCCAAATCTGCTCCAGATTCGCATTGCGTTGCCTTCGTGGTCATAGTGTACTACAATGTCAAGTGTCCCCCTTTACAATTCATGAAGCCATCAGGCACGCCCGCATTCAGAGTAAGCATGTAATGTATTTCTCCACGAATCACAATGAGCCCACAAAATGATGATGATTTGATGATGACGATGGATCATGGTGCTTTCGTTTACTCAAGTTCCGAAAAAAAGCCTATTTCCCAAGCATTTCGCCCTATAACTGTCACGCACGAGACCAGGAATATCCCCGGTCGATACCCGAAGGCAATTGGGATCATAGTGCCACGAACTCTTGACACACAGCCATACGTTCGAGCAGCATGCATCCCATTTGATCTTCCTAGGGCAGCGAGTGGAGTTCATGGGTGTCGGTTGGTCTCGGCTTCAAACTTCCCAAATCTGTTTCGTTGAATCCTTGCTGGGCCCACTAAATGTGCGGATACCTGAAATTGTTCCGGTGCGGTCCATCCCCTCAACTGTGACCATCATCTTCGACGATATTTACCCACGTAATGCCAAACTACTGCCTTTCTGTATGTTAAATGGTATGTTGCAGGATTACTTGTCTACCTTCTGCACACATGTTGCTACTGCGACTGATGGCTCGGTGTGTGACGAAAAGGCAGGTGTAGGCATTTACTCCCAGTCCCTTGACTGGTCTTTTTTTCTCCGTCTTCAAGATTTTACACCTATCTATCTGGCTGAGTTTCTAGCAGTGGTTTTGGCTCTGCGCAAGGTACCCATCTCTTTATCAGCGGTAATAATTGTTACGGACTCGTTATCCTTATGCACTTCCCTGTCTGCTGTGCACTGAATTGCAGCTCTTTCGGATACTAAAATTCCTGATCCCTCAACATATCAAATCAATTCGATTTATTTGGGTTCCTGGGCACAGGGGTCTTCTATTAAATGAATCAGCTGATGCTCTAGCGAAGACAGCCCGGAGTGGACCGATTGTTGACCCCCTTCCGACAACTGCTTACATCACGGCGGCACGATTTCGAAGAATGTACACTGTAATGAACGAATTTGGCGTATCAGCGCTTACTTGATTGGACGACTTCCAACACCTCCTGCTCCCTTGGAGAAGCACAGCATGGCGATCGCGCAAACTTGAAGTTTCCTTCACGCGACTTCGTCGCCGGGTGCCGCAACTAAAATTTTACCTCTACAGGCCTGGTCTGGCGATCTCCCCATTGTGTCTGTATTGTGCTCAGCCGGAAACAATAGAGCACTTTCTTCTCTTTTGTCGTCGCTACCCATCGATCCGGAGGCGACTACTAGAGGTCCCAATGCAGAATCTCAATTTGCGTCTCTCTTCTGCGGTTGTTCTGTCCCTTGGCGCTTCTATACAGGGCCATACCAATGGGAATGTTTGCTCTGCCGTTCAAAATTATCTCCTAGAATCAAAACGTCTACCATCATAAGCTTTCGTATTTGGGTAACCACTTTTTGCAATTCCTACTCTCTCTCTCTCTCTCTCTCTCTCAATCTCTCATTTTTTTTTACTGATTCCCTTAGCTAATTTTCATTTCGTTAGGTCGCCCTAACCTCCTGCAACCTCCTCTGCTACGGAAACAGAGTTACACAATATTTGTTAGGTCATCCCATGCTTGCCATATGCAATCTGCAATTTAAAGTCACTGCCTGGTTATGGCTAATCCCCCTTGTGGGTATGTACCATTTTGTGATGGGAACAACAACAACAACAACAACAACATCCGGCCTGGATGGGTGCCGCACTGCGCGTAATAGCTTTAGCAGGCAGACCGACTTATGGCCTCATTCTGACTAATCCTTAAGGCGTTGATCCGGTGTAGATGTCAAATCTTTAAAAACAATATGGCATCCTCTGCGCATCCACACTTGACTGCCGTCCCTCAGCTCTTAATTCATTAGCAAAGCCAGAACAGCGCTTTTCAGCCGTGGGATAGTGCGGCAGCCTTTGTAAGGAGAAGGTGCGCAATGGCGGCGAAATCGCGTGACCACAGATAGCAGCACCCATGCTATCTCTCTGAAAAAGAGCCTGTACGCCACTAACTTCCCTCCTGGTGCTCTTCAAGGGCGCATCGTTTCGGGACTGCACGGAAATCTCGAAAGAATAAGGTCGCACGTTATCAAAGCCCGCCTGAACTGCATATTCGGATAAAGGAGGCACGAATAACGGGCTCCAAACAAAAAACAGGACAGAAATGAGAGAAGCCACAATTAACAGCCTAATAACTTTGTCCTCTTGCGTTCGCGTTCCATTCGTTGCGCTTCATTTAATATCAAATGCGTCGCCCACCAGACGAAAATTTTACGTTTTGGTGGTATGTACTACGCTACCGAGAAATACTTGTGATAAATCGTGCACACATTTTATCTCGTTGCAGTTTTGGCAACATCACAGCGAAGCAGATTTTAGTGCGAAATCAAAACTAGTCCATTACGAGTAAAGACGGCAGCGTGTGTTAGATCGTGCACTCTCAGATGGGCACAGAAAACTTCAGCGATAGCAAGAGAAATAGGGCCACGTCATCAAGCGCCCGTAGGACGGACACCTTAAGGGCAGCGCCGCCATTTTAGACAACCATATACAAGTCGTTCGGCGGTGTATACCCCCACTTGCTGACCTCAATGTAGCGACTCTTTTCCCGGTTACATTCGGACAAAAATTGTTAGGAACTGTTTGTCGTACAGAGTTCCGGGTGGTGCCATACGATTTATCGTTGCACACAGCTTACATGTGCTAGTCAAGTGGGAGGCTAGCTTGCGACAAGAAATCGAACCGACGACATATGCACCTTCAATTGTATGCCTTCCGACACTCTCTACCTATTTCCCCAAGGCGCGATTGAGGTGTACACCGCCATATCAGACAGTTACTTTGCCATTTCCTTTCGTCAAAAACCAATATTTGTATCAAAATTGTGACACAACCGTTCGTCGTACAACGCGGGGGGTGGTGTCATACAATTTCTCGGTGCGTATATCATTCGTCTCTTAGGTTGGACGCTATCTCGTGACAGGTATTCGAACCAGGAGCCCGAGTTTTTCGCTGGGACCTTTATGGATTCATCGTTCGGAGGCGAGTCGTTTCACTTCCCAGTGAACAACCTGCGCCGGGGTCGAACGCTCACGATGACGCTCTAATACTTTTGCCATCGCAGCACGTAAGCAGTTTTAAACGGCCTCTGAATTATTTCTATTTATTTTACATTTTTTGCTGTTTTCTTTTTTGTTGCAGTGGAACTGAACCTGGTTTTAGTACAGTCACTCCTGCCAGAGCCACGAAAAGACAACCATCAGGGTAGGGAGATTAGGTTAGCGAGCAACGAATAGAAAACAAATGAAATCGATATCTCGATTTGGATATCCATGCAACTTTGTGGCAGGCGCTGTTTTTGGCAAAAGTAGCGGCACAATTCGTCAATGCCGCACGTCGCTGCGCATCGCGGATGTCTGTCTGTAGGAATATATGCGGCCGTTGCGGAGTGGGCGTTTGCCATCCGACCAATTCATCCATGACGCGAAATCTCACGATCTGGGTGATTTATTGAGAGTTTATTTTTTATAAAAGCTTAATAAAATGCAATGTCAGTGGCTCTTAGGTGGCAGTTTGATCTGAAGGTCCCGAACAGTAAGGCTTTGGAGAAGATGTCCTTGACTTTTTTTTTCCTTTTTGAGCTGGTGATCTCAGTAAATTCCTTTGAGCCTGCTCTCTTCCTTACAACAAATGGTTTCTCAATACACCGAGTAAAAAAAAATTAAAACAGCAAACCGAAACCCTAAACACGGCTGCGCGGCCGGAGGCTATGCTTCGTCAATCGTGTTTCTGTCACAGGTATTGATGACATCACAATCGTTATGGAAAACTATAACTCGTAGGTTCGTTTAATGGATGAAATGGCGATTCTAAACAATGACTCCGTGCATAAAATATCTTAAATTCCCGCTTACAGGTCTGTATAGCATGCCATACTCCCCATTCTACATGTGATTACTTATGAGTCATTCTGATATGCAAGGAAAAGTTTGTTTCAGGATGCGCAGGGTGAGCTGAGAACAACAGAAAACTGGGCGCGTCGATAATCGTTCATATACGCATAGCGCAAATAGACAAAGGACAGGAGGCCAGCACAACCAGCTGAAAGTTATTCAGAGAAAACGAAAGATATTCTCCTTTTTAGAGGAGCTAGAACACAAATCAAATACAAATTTGACGCGCGCTGAAAAAGCTTGTTTATATTCACACAAAGACCACGAATGCACCCTTAGATCCCTTACTCAATCTTGCGCTAAATGATTTCCAACTTGCTGAGATAGCGATAATGGGTTAAAGCCCAAAAATATGGAATTGGACGTCCTCCACTTCACATCCATTGATATCAGGGAGTTCTCATATTACTCCTGGCGCAATGGTGCAGCGGTTAAGCGATGAGTCACTGCCCTTCGATGGCAGGTGCTCCCACTGCTGAGGCTTGTGCAATCGACGAGCAACCTCTTGCGAACAATCATTAACTGAAATGCCACCTGCTAAGGTGGGCAGCTTGCTCACAATCCGGTGGGCAGATTTCCAGGTCTACATACACCTTGGCAGGGAACCCACAACCCGGTGGGCAGGTGGATAGCCTGCCACAAAGCAGACTTGAAACAAACAGTGAGTTCGCTTGTGTTGGGTTTTGTGACACATAGGCAACTAAGGCCATCATGCGCTAAACTCACACAAGCAAAGAAAGCAACAAACTCACTGTAAGTGCTGGCGCACTAAAAAACGCAAATGCACCTCCAGAATGCTGCGGTCGGGTACTTATTGCGTCTGCTTCCAGCCGCAGCCTTCGGCGACGAATTTATTTTAATTCGTTGGCATTAGAAGGGTCTGTGGAAGCGGAAACAGTGAACGCCGTCACGCGTGACATGTGGCAAGGCGTGAACCTTGTGACGTCAGCACAGCCTGCCCAACAGGTCAGGTGGCAACCTTCCCACCTGACTGTAAGCAAACTGCCAAGTATGGCAGGTGGAAGCAAAATATCTGGTCGCGAGCGGTTGCCCGGGGAGAGCAATCTGGATCACGCAAGCGCCACCTGTAGCTTTGTTTGAAACAGCCACCTGTCAGCGCAATGGTGCATAGCTGAACTACTGTACCGCAGCGCCAGGAATGGTATGAGGACTCCCAGCGATATGCTAACGCTTTCAAACTATCCACCGCGGATTGCCGAATAGTTTTGTTCAAGCTGCAGATGCCATAACCGTAGCCTCGTATTCAGTACCGTATCCAGAGTCAGGGTCTGCGGTGACAGGATGCTTAAAAGTTGTTGCGCGTAATAAAATAATGCGGGCAACCGAATCCACGCGCCGACATAACTCAGCACCAGCAGTAGATGTAGGAGGTAGTGGGTAATCTTCAAAGATTTCTGTACTACCGCTACCGGCTATTACGGACTTGCCGCTGCGGCCCACCCTTCTACGTACCATACAGAGCTGTGGAATACTTGCGGAGAAGCGCCACGAAGAAATACTACACCGAACTCTGAAGCACCGCCAAGAACATAACGCTTGTCCGAACGATGGAGCCCTCCTCAGGCGGCATCTGCAGCCTCACCCGTCGCCCAGAAGACTGTGTCTTGGCGCAAAGTCAAATTTCCGAGCGCAGTGCAGGCACTGTATAGTCTACGGCACGACAGCTACGCCGTCGTCCACATCTCCCGTGAAGTCACAGGATGTCATTCGACGCCCCAAGCACACCGCAATACCACTGGTGGCTATGCGGCATCACTGCTTCCCACTGCACCTCCAACTCCGCCCGACATCAACTTGGCTCACCTCGTCGAAAGCCCCCTGGACCTGGGACACGTACAGCAAGTACATTATCCTAAGCTACTGTCTTGCTGAGCTGAATGGCTGCCCTACCCAAGCGGCGACAACAGCCTGGACTGCGAGCTGTATAGCCCTCAACAGCAACTCTGACAACCACAAGCCAGTCAGTCAGTCGGGAAAGGAAATCACTTCGTTTTGCTCCATCAGGCTTTGCTCAAACATTACCGGAGCATGCAGTGCCTTCGGCTGACGTAGTAGTCTCACCTGCCCAACTTGCCAAATATTTGGGCGCGGATAGGCGGCGTGCCTAAGACATGTTGAACGTATACTAGAGGGCATCAGAATGGTTTCCAAGGGATCCGAGAACAAATTTCAATAGTGTGGAAAGGGGCACTCATGGAAATCCTGGCCAACCTCAAGCCCCTCTCAGGAAGAGCTGTATGGCCGCTCAGATTCACACTGTTACTTGCTTCGAGTTCACGCAATCATTAGAGAGCCATATGTTCGTGGTGGCATAGAATGAGACCAGAAATTCGATCAAAAGCGAAGTGCACACACGGGAAGGACTTCGTAGGAACTGAGAACCGCTTGTAGTCGAGGGTTTGACGGCATACCGTCTGGTCAGGAATCATGGTGATGCAGATTGCTGGTCACTGGCCAAAGTCAAAAGATGAAAAGACGTTTCGGGAGCACTACGGCTCTCTTGTTCACTATGAAGCAATGGGCGCACGGATTCGTCCTTTTGTAGCACCCAGTAGCGTTTTTAATGATTTAGCATAGATGGGATGTAGAGTTCCGTCGTTCCTGTTTAATGTGTTAGACGATGTCTGTATGATAAGGGACTCAAGATTCTGCCGTGCTGATGTGTTCTTTTCTGTTGTCAATATCTTTACTTGATCCCAGTTAATCTCGTGGCCGGATTCTTGCACATGCTCGGCGATGGCGTTAGATGCTGCTTTCCGGTTTCGGACGTCGTTCTGGTGCTCTCTCAGGCGTCTCCTGAAGTCCTTTGTTTCACCGATATATATTGATGAGCAATCGGCGCAGTCTATCTCATATACAACACCTGGAAATATTTCACGAGGGAGCTTTTCCTTCACATTCACCAGTTCTGTTCGCACCTTGCCAGCGGGGACGTGCGCGATGTTGACGCCATGCTTGCGGAAAATACGTGCAAGCGCTTCGCTAATTCCCGCCACGTATGGGACAGCAGCTCGTTTTTCTTTTGTTTTTTTCTGTGCTCTCGCGTTCTTCGGAGGTAGGCTGATTCGCTGTCATTCTTCTTTCGGTGTTCCTGATGAAGGAAAAAGGGTAGCCGTTTCTTCGAAGATCCGACTCTATTCTTTTCATTTCGCTCTTTAGATCGGCATCTTGACTGCAGACCTGTCTGGCACGGTTGATCAGGGAGACAACCACAGACCGTTTGTGAGCGACTGGGTGCACATAACTGAAATTTAAATATCTTCCAGTGTGCGTAGGTTTGCGGTAAACATTAAATACGAGGCCAGTCGGAGTACGGGTTACCGTGGTGTCCAGGAATGGGAGGCCGCCGTCGGTTTCTTCCTCAAAAGTTAACTTGATTGAGGGTTCAATGGAGTTCAGGTGGTCTAGAAAAAGGGCCATGTGCTTGCGCTCTAGGACACAGAAACAGTCGTCCACATACCTTAGAAATATTTTTGG
Source organism: Amblyomma americanum (assembly GCF_052857255.1). Lineage (NCBI taxonomy): Eukaryota > Metazoa > Arthropoda > Arachnida > Ixodida > Ixodidae > Amblyomma > Amblyomma americanum. The sequence goes on along the minus strand of NC_135497.1, from coordinate 85,123,401 downwards.
TCGCGGCTGGAAAGTGGTTAGGGCTTTGTTTTCGATGACTTCCATCGTGATGTTCGCCGCTGTCACCGAGATTGCTGCGCCCATTGCTGTTCCGAAGGTCTGTTGGTAAAAGGTGCCATTGTAAGTAAAATAGGTGTTAGCGAGACAGAAGCTCAATAGCTCGCAAAGCTCTGCTGCGTCGAAAGGGGTCCGATCTTGCCATGAGTCCTCATCTTCGAGACGTTGCCTGCAAGCTTCAATGGCCTTATTGACAGGAACGCTGGTGAACAGTGAACAGACGTCGAAAGACACGAGCATGTCGTTGTCTTCAGGGACAATGGCTTTTACCTTGTCGATGAAATCGGACGAGTTCTTGACGTTCCTTTCTGTCTTTCCAACCAGTGGAGCCAAAACACCGTGGAGGTACTGCGACAGAGAGTGCACAGGAGACCTTCTGAAGTGTACTATTGGGCGTAGAGGGGTGCCTTCTTTATGAACCTTTGGAAGCCCGTATATGGCGGGTGCCGAGCCGTTCGTGCAAAGCAGCTGATAGTAGAGGCGCTTCATGGATGGTGGAAGGCCCTCGAAGATTTTTGCGAGCATTTTCTGAAGAGACGTCTGCACCTTTGACGTGGGGTCTTTTGGTAGTCGGCGATAGGTATTCTCGTCCTGTAGCAAGGCTTCCATTTTTTCTTGGTACGAAGAGCGGTCAAGGATTACCGTGACATTGCCTTTATCCGCAGGAAGGATTGCAATTTCATCATTAGCCTGTAGGCTACGAATTGCCTTGCGTTCGTCTTGAGGCAGGGAGTAGTCTGGTGACGTCTTCTTCATACGAGACAGCACACCTATCGCCTTCGTCCTTACTTCGTCTTGAACGTCTCGGTCCAGGAGTCGCACCGCTCCTTCGACGGCACAAGCAACCTTTCGTGGGTTCGGAACTTTCCCTTGGTTGAAGTTCAAACCTCGGCTGAGTAGCTTGGCCTCAGCAGGTTTCAGACTGTAGGATGACAGGTTCTTTACTTCGAAGATCGTTGTTGACCTAGTGCCTGTTTCTTTTTCAGCAAGTAACGCTTGCATCTTTTGTTCTTGCGATTTCGAGTGCTTATCCATTCTTCTGCGCATTTCCTGGTTGGCGACTAATTGAACGCTGGCGAGAATTTCCGGAGCGATGAACTCCAGCTGACGTTTCGCGAAGAACAAGTCCGTCTCCAGGCGTTTCTTTGTTAGCTTGCATTCTTCTATCCGTGCTTGAAGCAGTTGACGTTCGGCCTTTGCGACGACCCGGATACCGAAGCGGGTTTTCACGGGTTTCTTCAGACGCAATGATTTCGGTATAACTTGAGAAGACTTGCAATTGAGGTTGAAGTGCAAATGCGTGCGAAATGCAGCGAGGCTGCCGGAAATGCTTACAAAACGACGAATTCCGGCGATGACCGGTTGTCCAAACTGATGGCGCAGATTGATGTAGTCGAGGGTTTGACGGCATACCGTCTGGTCAGGAATCATGTTGATGCAGATTGCTGGTCACTGGCCAAAGTCAAAAGATGAAAAGACGTTTCGGGAGCACTACGGCTCCCTTGTTCACTATGAAGCAATGGGCGCACGGATTCGTCCTTTTGTAGCACCCAGTAGCGTTTTTAATGATTTAGCATAGATAGGATGTAGAGTTCCGTCGTTCCTGTTTAATGTGTTAGACGATGTCTGTATGATAAGGGACTCAATATTCTGCCGTGCTGATGTGTTTTTTTCTGTTGTCAATATCTTTACTTGATCCCAGTTAATCTCGTGGCCGGATTCTTGCACATGCTCGGCGATGGCGTTAGATGCTGCTTTCCGGTTTCGGACGTCGTTCTGGTGCTCTCTCAGGCGTCTCCTGAAGTCCTTTGTTTCACCGATATATATTGATGAGCAATCGGCGCAGTCTATCTCATATACAACACCTGGAAATCTTTCACGAGGGAGCTTGTCCTTCACATTCACCAGTTCTGTTCGCACCTTGCCAGCGGGGACGAGCGCGATGTTGACGCCATGCTTGCGGTAAAGTTAGGTAAAGGTTAGGTAAAGGTGCGGTGGGATGGCGTCCAGAGTCAACGCTTTCTTACGCCCATCCTGACGTCTCCTGCCAGCACAGAGCTCACGGATTGTTCTGCCAGGGGTCTGAATGGCGACCGCAAATTTGACGACACCTATTCGCATCCCTGCAAGACCAAGACTCGGTGGCTGTAGGGCATCGCTAACATCTTCGCCAGCCTGTGGCTCATTAGAATGTTGATAATGAGCGAGGCTAATAGAATCCGGGGCGCCTTTATGTAAATTGGCTCGTACATTTTGTTTGCCACTTCCGAAGAAAAATTCGAAATCCCAACTCCGTCAAGACACTCGCGCACCCTCACTGACCCTTCGTCCTTGAAACCACTTAAGGGGAAAGTGGACAACGAGTTGTCTGCATGGTCTCCGTCCAGCCCGAAAGAGTGCCCTACCGAATTCTTGGAGCGGCTGCGATGAATGTAACATGACTAGCGCAACTGTTCCCGGTTGGTCACACTTATGTACACCGATAACATGTCAGCGTCGCCGCGAAAGAGTCACCGTGCATCTTAGCCAACGTCCGCGCCTTCCTCCGCAATGATGTTGGCGCACCAGGCCAGCTTTCATTAAAGCCTCTCAATAGACTAAAAGTAACGACATCTCCTCCCTGCTCCTCCTCTCTGCTCTTCCCGGGCGCCGACGGTGGCGGCACCTAGGCAGTGGAATGCTAGCAGACGCTCCCAACGCTCGCCTTATGGCGCGCAACAGACCGCGCGCCCGAATGAATTTTGTGTTGCTCTTGTTGCCTTGGCTCCGGTCGAAATGACATGATGACATGGAAGATCGAAAAATAAGTTACTGAAATAACTATCGCGACCAACGCTGCTTTATCCAAACTTTTTGTCGTGCGATCGCTTTGATTGCGGAGCATACGTTGGAAGTGGCGTGCGCGAGTGAGTTCGCGGCACTATAGTGAATATACTCAGCGCGTTGTATTCCAAACGCTCGCGTTTTGGTGCGCAGCGGACCGCGGGCCCGAATGAATTTGTTGCTGCATTTTCTGCCGCTTATTCGGCCGCATGGCATGGGAGGTACAAAAATTTCTTACCCAAATAAGTGCCCAGACCCACGTTGCGCTGTTTTATCGGAACTTTTAGTACTGCGATCGCGGTGCACACGGCGGAAGCGGAGTGGAGTCCTGTTTTTCAACTGGCGTCTTTTGTCCAATATTATTAAAAAATTAACTCCGCAAAGAGGAAGTTGACCGACATGCGACTAGATGTGCGGCCTCCTGGCTTTATTTGAACGGATGGCGGTTTAATGCTCCTATAATATATTCTCTCAAAGCGGTGTTCGCTCATGCAATGGGCTGTGCTATTCAGTGAGTAGGTTATTACTCGTCTGAACTTCAATTATTTTAGTGCAGGAAAACTTGGAGATTATTTCGGAGTTAACATACCTCGGACACCTCGCAGGCTACCGTTAAAAATATCCGACCGATGGTAGCCACGTAATGTTTGTTTGTAAACAGGCGAATACGAAGCCCTATAGTTGCGCACTGTAACACGGTTGTGATCAGAATTTTGATGTAGGGTTAATTGTTTGGGTTGATTAACAGCAACCAATAAAGGGCATTTAAACGCTGTTTCGTGAGCAACTACATCGCCGCATGAGTTATTCGAATGCTGCTTGTTTAGGTGATTATCATCTTTGGTCAGCATATGCAAAAATGGTTTGTAAGAGAACATTGTCTTCCCTCTTGTAATCTCCATGCCTAACGCGCAGTAGCCTGGACTGCCGCAGTTAATCGCTTTAGGTCGAAGTAGCGTGCAACAGAGAAAAATTCAAATGCTGAAAAATAAAAACTCGAATTTACTCAGTTCTCTGAAGCAAACACGTTGGTTCGTTTATGAATCGCGAGCAGCATGAACAGCGGGGGCTTCAACAGCGATAACCCCCCCCCCCCCCCCCTTTGGCGTCGAGTTCGTGAGCGACGGAGTCCAACTGCAAGAAAACAAAACAAATACGTCCAGCAATGCGCCAACCATGAAAGATAGACCTGCACTGCGAGCAGCATGAACAGCGTAGGCTCAAACGGCAAGAACAGTCCTTTTACTAAAGAAGTCGTGAGCGAAAGAGTCCATCTGTAACGACCGAAATACGGCAAGCAATGCACGCAACATAAAAGCTAGACATATATTGCGAGCAGCATGTACAGCGGGTATCAAACAGCGAGAACCACCTCTTTATTATGGGGTTCGTAAGCGAAGGAGTCCGAATGCGACAAAAATTCGTGCAGCAGTGCGCAAGATGAAACCCAGACCTCCAACGCGAGCAACGTAAACATGGGGGCTCAAACAATATGAAGCGTAAATTTCGAGTCGAGCCTGCGAACGAGTCTGACTGCAACCACGTCGAAACGCTACAAAATGCTCGCAACATCAAAGCTGCACCTGCAGAATCCAGCAGAGCTGACACGGTGGGCATAAAACAACAAGAAGCACAGCTTTCGTAGCCTACGAGCGAACGAGTCCATCTACAACTATGCCAAACAGCATTTACTGCGAAGAAAGACTGTAGTCGGTCGCGCTTCGCACCAAATAAAAAAAAAACACGACTGACAACTGAAGAACGGCCATTCACCTCACAAATTGGCGGATCCAGCACATTATCGAAGTTTGTCCGGCCGATCCTGTGCATTCAAACCTTTCGGCGAGCCGCTTTGCTTTTTCCGGACGGAATTACAAAAAAATCTTTTCCCACTGCCTCCTCGGTTGTTGCATCCATACTCGCAACAGAAGCCCGGCATCGCCGCAACGTGTAGACGCCGTCAAAGATGAAAAAAAAAAAAAACTTCCCGCCAAAACTGTTGCACAAAAAGAAAACGAAGCGCGACAGCTACCCCGACAATGGCGCCGGCGTCTGCTGCGGAGCAAAAAAGCGCGCGCTAACACGTGACCACGGCGCCTCGGCCAATGGGAGGCTCGATTATCCGGCGGCGCGCTAGGAGAGGAGAGAAGCCGGCAAGCTCAAAGCTCTGCGTTACTTTTGCTTCATTGAGGGGCTTTAGCTTTCATTAAATGTACACTGTCGCGAAGAAGGCACGGCGGCGGCTCAGCTCTTCTGAAGAGCTCTAGCAAACTTCTGTGGCTCGGAGTGATCCTGGCGCGGACCGTACTGAAAATCAGTCGCAAGCTGTTTACGCGTCGCCAGCTACATTGTCACCACCCAACGTATAAGAGGCTGAAGCTGGAAAGGGTCAACTGAGCTCCACCAGGGAGTTCCACGTGATCATGACATGCAGATTTGTTACAGTAACCGCGAATGCCTCTATACTATAGGGGCGTGCGATTCGTACTTTTTTTTTCTAAATTGCATCGCAGCGGCGCAGCAAAAGTAAACCTTGGTGTACAATTGAAGTACGGAGAGTAATGCAAAAACGAAAAAAGCGCTTATGCTGCTTTCAAAAAGAATCCTTCAGTAAAGCAAAAGCAAAAATTGGAAGCCATAAGTGAAGAATTGAACACCGTTCTTAAACGTGAGAAGGATACATACTTTGACTCATTTCATTTACGCGTCAGAGAACACCCGAAAGAACTGTGGCAGCTTATCAAAAGAAATGCATGGTAAAGATGACGTTTCCATTCCACCATGCACTTGCCGTGAACGGTGACATTATTGATGAAAGCCTAGATAAAGCCAAATGCTTTAACTTCCAAACGCCAAATGCCACTCTCCTGCTACAGAGGCGACTCCACACTCGTCTATAGATGCAGTCAAGCCGTCGCTGTATACAGCAGAAGTTTTCGACGCGGCAGTTCGTCCAGACAGTGCGTCGCTAGCAGCGTGCACGTGGATTTGCTGTGGGTGAAAAGTGGTTGCCTGGTGTTGTGTTAGGGTGGACTGGACCGTGTTTCATACAGAGTTCGTGTGGAAACCGGTCGAGGTGTGTTTGCCTGGAATCGCCACCAGAACCACACAACTCAAGCTGGGGATATGGACTCCCCTTAAATCCCTGAACAGCGAGACGACCTCGAGCAGCCGCGTCCCGAGATGAGGCCGGTGCATCACGCTACGTCTCCTCTTCCAGCCACGGCAGAGCGGCGTTATCCTGCAGGGCAGCGGCACCCTCCGGACCGCTACGTGCCATGAACTACTTTTTGTTTCAATGCATGCGCCCGAACTACAATAACAACGGGGGAGTGTAGTGGCTGCGCGCCTACAGATAACCGACGCGTGCGCTACTGCGACACGCCCCTTTGATAAGGACTTGATTACCGCGGCGCCGAGAGTAGCCGGCGCACTTCTTCCCAGCTTATCATGAGACGGTGGCCCAGCTGTGCTGGCGCTCGCCAGTCACCTTGTCCATGGAATAAAGAAATTCCTTGTGCGTACTTTCCCTGCAACTGCCTAGTTCCTGCCTGCCTGGAAGAACACTACAGTCTGTCCGGTCTGCACTTCAGTATGGTTGCAGTGTGGGATCCATGGACAGTGAGTAATATTCGTAAATTAGAAGGAGTACAGAACATATGGCAGTTCGCTTTGTCTTCAACAACTACTCAAAGAACTTCAGCGTAACAACTGCAAAAAACAGTCCTGGCCGGGACACGCTTGAAAAACGAAGAAAAATCCTTCGTCTGAAATTCTTCCACAATATCTTTCATTCCAAAACAGGCATAGAACCCGCTCGGTACATGCTGAGTCCCAACTACATTTCGTCGCGTACAGATCACAGGAACGAGGTGAAATAAATTTACTGTAGAACAGACCTCTTCAAAACGTCATTTTTTTCCCCCGAAGTATCAGGGAATGGAATCGACTTGATAGTGCTGTGGCAACTATCGTATCAAATGACTCTTTTGTGCCTATGCTGAATTCATTCCATTTTTGCATATTTCTGATTGTTGATGTAATGCCTGCATTCGCGCTCTTGCCTCGTATCCCCCCACTGTAATGCCGTACAGGCGCTGTGGGTACACTGATAAATAAATAAAATAAATAAATTCTGTAGTTATAAACCGAATCGCATTCAAAGCGAATAGTATAAAAACCCAATCGAATCCGAATCGGATATGTGTGTGATTATTCGCTGCTGGTGCGAATAATCGTGTAAAAACAAAGTTTATGCCAAACAGCGAAACGCTAGCGACGGCGGTTTTAAGTCATGACTTAACGCTATAACTGCCGAAAGACGCAACACCGGTCTCCGGTACAGAAAAAGCAACAAAAGGTAAGTATATACACACTATGACCTTCACGTCACACAAATAGGAAAAATGCCATTTTCTACTCATTAGGACAGCGAACAAACTTCCCATATCTCACTTGATAAGAAGTACAAGAGTTTGATCCATGTCCTCCCATATCAAGAATGAGGGCAAGGCTTGTTAATCCTATCTGAAATCTCTCGAGTCGCGCAATCTCAAAAGGTCGTGTTTGTGGACATTATGTACAAGCGACACCAATGGACCGCGTCGCGGCACAGTGCCCCCTTTCCCGCTAGAGCACTGCTCCCTGCGTAGACTGACCCCGGCAGCATCTAAAGCGGCTTCGGAGATGGCCATTCTTGAAGCAGTCGTTGTGGACAAAAAAAAAGTAATATGCGGCGTATACCAACTTCGCGCTAAATATTCGAGAACGGTTCAAAAATTGAGCTGCCTATTAGATTTCTTTGTAATCATTTTCAACGCCAACTATTTAATCCGTTCAGCCTATCGAATTGATGGATATTTGCTTTCCAAAAATTTCGAATCTCCCGACAATTCTACTCTATGCTCCAAGCTACATATTCTAGTACACTGTATCCAAGCATATAATCAGCATTCAGATGAAAAAGACGAAGGGCGATCTGCCTCGCAGCATGTGCACGAGGCACGAGCATCCCAGAACACGGAGCCGACCCAGCCACAACAGATGACGGCTCCGCAGCGGACCTCGAGGGCTACGGTTCTGGCGGCGGCCGCAATGCCTGCCGCAACCTAGGCGCCCACCTCTCACCTGTGTACCTCGTTTGCCGGGCAGCAGCGCGGGGTGGACGAGAGAGCGCCTGTTCACAGCTGCGAAGCAACCATGGCCACAGCCGCCGCCATCTTTCCTTTTGCGGCCGCAGCCCGGATGCGGACCTCCAGCGGCGCCCCGCCGTCTCCCGTGCCTCCGTCCTCTCCGGGTGAGGAAGCTGGTGTCCTGGCTGTGCACGGAGGCAGCGAAGGAGACGCGGCCGCTGCAGCCGTGCTAACGCCCATGTCCTGGACGCCGGTGACGTCGCGCTACGCCTGTTCCTGGGCCACTGCCTTTGCTATGGCCAATGACGCCGCCAAGACGCCCCTCCCGGTGGCGATCGAGCGGCTCACCTACGACGGCTCCCCGCCGATTCCAGCGACGCTTTTATTCCCTGCTGAGGGCTCTGGTGACCGTTTCCATGGCGGAGGATGCGGAGAGGATGCGGCTGCCAACGACATGCGATCTCATCGGCTGTGCGGGCACTGGCTTCAGCCTCCGGCGAAGTTGTCAGCCTCACCCATCGCCGTAGCGACTGCGTCTGGACGGAAAATCAACACCGAGCGCAGTGCAGGCACTGCTGTCTACACTACGACGCCACGGTCGCCGTTCACATCTGCCGTGAAGCAGGCCGTCCAGAGTATCAGTCTTCGCCGCAACTGTGTCGCAACGCCAGTGGAGGTCCTTCTGTGTCGCCGTTGCCCCCATCACCTGGCACTCCGACCGACATCGCAGATGACCTCGGCGAGAGCCCTCTGGACTCGACACATACAGTAAGGCTGGGGGGGCTGTCTAGCCGAGCTGAGCGGCTCCCCTACGCTAGCGGGGACAACAGCCTGGACGATATCCTGCTTAGCCCACAACAGCTACTCTGAAAACCAGGATCCTGTTAGCCTGAAAGGATAAATCACTTTGTTTTCTGTGTCAGACATTTCTCAAGTTGTACCCAGAGTAACCAGTCCTTTCAGATGAAATAGTAGTGTCACTTCATGAAGTTGTCATATCTTCTTGCGTGGAGAGGCGGCGTGTCTACCACCTACTTTCAGCGGGGCGCTTCATCGTTGCTCGACAAGATGCCCCTGGTGGCCGGCCTCCACATCGACATCGACCTCGCCACCAATTTCCACCTAATCTCCGTCCAACTTGAGATCGACCTGTCGCGATCGGTGCTGGGCGCCTTGATGGCCGCCCACTATCTTATGTGCCGACCATCACACTGGCCACGGGCACGAGGCTCCTTGTGGCAACCGCCATCACGACGCCGGCGGCAGGGACCGCGGAGTAGTTGCCCAAGGCAGCCGGGCACTCTCAAGAACACTAAGAACTAAAAACGAAGCAGGCGCAAGGTATATCATGACATCAACCATGGGAATATTCATTTTGTTTGTTTTTTTAAACCAAGCTGACTGTGTGTGTGGGAGGCAATGGAGAGGTGTTCAAAGCTCTCCAGAGAATCTGCAGTAAAAGACTTGCCTGGCCAACAGCTAGAAGTCTCAGGTTTGAAGGACTCGTATGAAATGGTTATAATGCAATCAAGCGGTGCTCTATATCCCAAGCTGACTACTGTTTTTCGGCGGCAGTAGAAAATAGAAAGCACCGGCAACAAAGGGCATGCAAGGAATGTTAAATCACTAAAGAAGACTCCCAGAAGCGGTTAAAATATGTGCTGAATAGTCAGTGGATGACAGCATCTGGTTCTGGAGTGTTTGAGTCCATTTCAAATAAAGAGCAGTGTAAAAGCAGTTCCAGTGAGAAAGAATCATGTTGCGACTTGTCTCAATGTATTTTCGCACCGTCGCTTGATAAAATTTTTGTAGTGACCATTATTTCGAATAATTGAACAAAACATGCGGGTTCACCTTCGTCGCTTTCGACGCCGTTGTTTTAACGCAGTGAACCGGTATGCGCAAAATACGCCAATTGATAACAGCGGTGAAATTTCGCATCTCATTTAGTATATCTGAATTCAGCTGACGACTTTCGTGACAGCTGGGTTGTGGAAATTAACTCACTTTTGAGAGAGCGCAGCTTAGCGCTGCTGGATGCTGCTTATAAGCGTTGCACTCAGTCAGAAAAACTTTATTTCCCACCGATATAGGAGACACGCCTACCTCCCAGCTCAGGTACGCAGACCCGGGAGGGAGTAGGGGGCTCCGCGACTAGAGGCCTGTGTGGTGAACCTCTTGGTTCTTCGAGGCCTCGGTCGCCAGGCGGATGGCTTCGAGTTGGTCTTCGAGTTTTGAGCTTCTAAGGAGAGACTCCCAAGCTTCCTCATTAGGAATGTTTACGGCAGCCCCAGGTGAGTAGGGGCATTGCCAGATTATGTGGTTTAGTGTCCCTCTATGGTCGCATTGTTTACATCTCTCGTGTTTTCTTGCGTCTATGTTAAGGAGGTATAGCCAGTGTGGGTTCGGATAGTTGCCCGCCTGGAGTCTTCTCAGACACCTGGCTTGTTCGTTGTCCAGTTGTGTGTGCGGTGTGGCGTAGGATCTTCTACCCAGTTTATAGTAGTCGCAAATGTCTTTGAAGGTGGTCAGCCGCTCCTCGTGTACTGGGTCGTCGAGCCGCTCTGCGCTCGCCCGGTAGTAGACGTCTCGAGCGAGCGCGTGTGCGGCTTCATTCCCCGGTGCCGATTCGTGGTCAGGAGTTCAAATAATTCTGACCTTACGGGAAATCTCCCTGGATTCAAGTATTTTCTTCGTTTCTGCCGCCACCCTTCCTTTGGCGAGGTTCCAGATGGCCGTCTTGCTGTCACTAATTATGGTGTTGGCTTGCGTCCCGACACACGCGAGTGCAATAGCCACTTCCTCTGCGATGTCAGCATTTCTTGTTTTGATCGATGCTGTAATTAACGGGATGCCGGCCCCATCTACCACCGTGGCGACCGCGGCCCCAGATTTTCCAGTGGCTGCGTCCGTGTATGCCACTGTTTCCGGTGGTTTCGAGTCTATTTCTCTAGCTATGGCCTTGGCTCTGCTTTCCCTTCTTTCCTTGTGGTGAATTGGGCTCATGTTTTTTGGCATCGGCGGGATGTAAAGGTTGTCTCTGTACCCGTTGTCGAGACTAACTTTCGTGGTGGTGCCCCTGTCGTGTTGAAGCCCCACCCATCTCAGTATTTGTCGCCCGGTGTCAGACAGACTGAGCCGCTCTATCTGTGTGGTTCGTGTGGCTTCCGCCAACTCGTCTACTGTGTTGTGCATTCCAGTGGCCAGTAATCTTGTAGTCGAGGTTGATTGAGTGAGACTGAGTGCGTTCTTGATACTCCTTCTTATTACGGATGCTTCGATCTTTTCTTTTTCCTTCGCATTTAGGTGCAGGTAGGGGATGACATAGCAGATTCTGCTGGTGATGAAAGCCTGCATTATTCTGGTTAAGTTCCCTTCCTTCAGACCTCTGTTTTTGAGAGAGATTCTTCTGATGAGCCCTGTTACTTGCGCTACGGATCCTTGCAGTTTGTTTATCATGGTCGTGTTCCTCCCGTCGGCCTGGATGATGAGTCCGAGGACCCTGATCTGGCTGACTGCTGGGATGCTTAGGCCTTCCACTGTAACTTCGATGTCGGGTTTCTGTCTGCTCTTGGTGTAAATCAATAGCTCAGATTTTTGAGGAGAGCAACTGAGGCCGATTTTCGCCGCGTAATCGACCACAGCGGCCGCCGCTAGTTGGAGATTCTCTTGAATTTTTCCGTCTGATCCTCGGTTGGTCCAGATATTAATGTCGTCGGCGTAGAGGCTGAAATTGATGTTTGGGATGGTGCCAAGTCTTTGCGGGAGTTTGATCATCGCAATATTGAAGAGCAGGGGGGACAAGACGGATCCTTGAGGTGTGCCCTTCCCAGCTATCTTTATACTCGATGATTCTGCTTCCAAGAATGTCAGGGTGACCCTTCTCTCCGAGAGGAAGCTGCTGACGTAGGCGAAGGTTTTAGCTCCAACGTCCATGTCTCCGAGGTTTTCAAGAATGGCCGCGTGGTGAACGTTGTCGAAGGCTTTCCGGAGGTCAAGCCCCAGAATAGCCTTCGTGTCACCTGAGTGCCACTGATCGACGATGTCATGCCTCAGACGCAGCATTACGTCTTGCGTGCTGACGTGTTTCCTGAAGCCGACCATTTCGTGCGGCCAGAGCCCTTTGGACTCCATGTAGTTATAAAGCCTCGTATGTATCACCTTCTCCATGAGCTTTCCAACGCAGGAGGTTAGAGATATGGGTCTCAGGTTTTCGAGCTTGTACGGTTTACCAGGCTTGGGGATGAATATGACATCCGCTGTTCTCCATGGCAACGGGAGTTTTCCTTGTTCCAGACTAGTTGCATGTAGTCCGTGAGTTTCGTGATCGAACTGTCGTCTAGATTTCTGAGAATCCTATTGGTTATACCATCTGGTCCTGGAGCCGTGTTGCATTTTAGGCTGAGAATTTCCGCTCTCACCTCCGCCTCCGTTATAGGCCTGTCCAGTTCCGGATTGCTAGCTCCAATGTAGGGTGGGAGGTCCTGGTCCACACTGTCGCCAATGTATGTCCTTCTGAGTTCCTCGAAAAACTCTTCTTCGGAGCCTTCGAAGATGT